>NC_048896.1:89181552-89321075 GCF_011077185.1 Oxyura jamaicensis | reverse complement strand
AAAAAAAAAAACAGTAGCAAACAAATGAGATCTGGACCAGCCACACTGCACCGGGAACGTGCTCACTTCATCTGTTTATGCGAAAATTCAAGTTACAATGGGCACATTTTGAAATTACAAGCTCGCTAGTTAAAGCAGATGCTTCCTTACGTTCCTTCATATGCACCGTATCCCTCTGCCAATATCGGCGAGCCCAAGAACTAAAGTATAAACATCTGCACCACCTCGCTGTTTTGTTAACATTCTTTCACACATTTTCTCACTAACTCCAAAAAGGCACAACAGTGTAAAAACGGGGAAATGGGAAACATCTGTGCGATAGCTACAGCAAAGGGAATGAAACATGAATAAACAAAAACATGGCGAAAGTGGCCTGGGGTTGTTACACTGTCAGATCATTTTTCCAAGCCCAACATCAAGGCTTTTGTTACAACCAAAGCGGTCATTTGCATGGAGAACCAACAGGGTTTCTTCTTCTTCAGCGTTTCCCCGCTCGCAACACACACTCGCTCTCGCCGGCATACACACACACAGAGGCAAATCTTCTCTCTGGCAAACCACCCCCGCCGCTAAACATACACGTATCGAAGCCACAGATCGCCAGCAACGCTCCGCACGCCGAATACTTCGCGACTAAGGCGTAATTTTGGTATAAAAATAACAGACAAACCTTTGGAGCGCTGCCCCAGCCGGAGTTCCTCTCCCTCTCCCTGTGCTCTGCTGCTACTGACAAGATCAGGCTGAGATGAACAAGTCCATGCTCCTCCAGCCCCGCTCCTCGGCGCTGCCCACCCGCTCCGGGCTTTAAATAATCGCAAACTTTCACAAAGTTAAAAATGCACCCAGTTGAAGGAAGGCGAAGCACAAGGCCAGGGGAGCAGGCAGCGCTGCCTGGGCAGTTGCTGCGGCAGCACCGAGGGCACCGCTCTGGAGCTGGGGCTGTGTCAGCGCTTTCTTTTTAAGCCCCCCCATTTTTCAGCAGGCTGCAACTCGAAGTGAAAAGAAATCCCTCCTGGCTTTAAAAAAAAAAAAAAAAAAGCCCCCCCTCCCCTCGGGATTTTAAACCACCCATTTAGACCACTCTGAAAGTTGCTGCGCTCTGGCAGCACAGCACGTCCCACATGCTTCTGGGGGGTGGAGGGTGTAATGTAAACAGAGCCCTATTCAAAATATAATTTCATAAAATTGATCTGTATTGTGTATTTTGACCCCCCTTTTTCATTAATTTGTGGGAGCAAACTAACAATGAGGCTGCTTTGAGTGACACCACAGAGCAGCAGGCACCGCGCGGCCCGGGGCGGCCCAGGGCCTGCTCACGCCGCTGACTCGGCCCAGGCCAGGGCCTGTGCTGAGCGCCTGGCCACAGCTCCTGAGGGCAATGAGGTCCTGTCCTGGGACCCCACTGCTGAGCCCATAGCCAGGTAGCTCTCAGAAGTGTCCTTATAATCATTCTGACTCAAGAAAACAACATGCATTTGCCCTCAGTTAGTGCTTGATGCGGTGCCACAGCAGCGCAACCTCTCCCAGTGATCACCCAATGGTGCAACCGGAGTGGGGTCTGCTGGCTGTGGGATTTTGGGGGTCTGCTCATCATGTTTTTTTTGTGGTCTGCTGGGGTTTTTACACGAAAGGGGTGTAAAATTTCCTGTCAGGTACAGAAATAAAACCACCTTCTCCCACCTGTTTACACAACCAATACACAATTATAAGCTCAACAGGTACAATACCAAAACAAGTGGTACAGACATATTAATTTCTTTTAAAGTAAAGATGTGCATTTAATGTAAAAGCATTCAACAGGCTAAGTCTGCTGGGCAAGAAACCAAAGCCCAAGTTTTGCCCCTTGTGACTGAAAAATATCTAAGGCAACAGGCAGCTCATTTGATCCTGACAAAAGCCAGCCCATCAACACTTGTTCATTGAAAGGAGTTTCTCTGCTCTCTATGAATATCTGACTCTGCAGTTCTGTTTCACATCTATTCTATAAAACCAAACAATATCCATTTACATGGAGCAATCCCTTCAAAATGCTTTGTTGCTGTGAATAACTCAGTAAAGCAACAATTTTCCCAGTAGGGTTGGTCTCAAAATACTCGAGGCAAGCATTTCCCAAATCCTCATTCATCTTCTAAAAATTGTAACACTTTACAAATATCTAAAGGTATCTGAGATTAGTATAGGTCATCTCACATTCCTGTCTTACTAACACAAATTAACTGCTATGCATATTTTTGAAGATGAGCTACCTTGATATTAACACTGTGTACAACAGACCAAAAAAAAAAAATATTCCATCTTCAAAAGAAGAGAGTAACAGACATGAAAAGTGAGGTCTTCAATATATCATAACTCACCAAAAGAATACAATGAAGGCTTCTACTTCTACATTATAACATGGACAGTCACACCACCACCCATGGAAAAGATAGCTCTTCCTTGCCCATGGGGCAAGGAAACACATGCTCCTACCCTGCCCAGCACAACACAACTTCCTACCACTGGCTTACACCAGCCTCATGTGCTATAAGTGATGGGGGCATACATTCCTTTCTGCCACCCTGCTATAGAGGCTATGATGTCCACAACAAGGAAAGACAGGCAAGTGTAATAAGCCTCAATCCACAGGAGTATTCACAGCACTCAGGTTTCCACTTTGCTCTACCAAATAACATACAGAGTATTTAAAATTTTGATAAACACATAATTTGCAAAAAAAAGCTTAACAGTAGACATCTACCTCTTACCCTTAACCTGGAACAAAGTGGAAAAAAGCAACTGGAAACACTGAAGATACCTTCACACAAGTAAAGCTCTCCTGAAGGTTTGGAGGAATCTGTACAAATTGCTCAACTGTAACTAATACACATTAAAATACTAAGCAAGGACAAACAACATAAGTCATGATTCAACTGGACAACAGCAATAAATACAAAATGGAAGCTGATTTTGATTCTGTTTACACCACTAGGGGACATTGGAAAAATAATGTTATCTTACACAAGCCTTTAGTAAATGCAATTTTCTCTTTCCTATTTAAGAGTGGATCAGTAGAATTTACAAGAACTGTAAAAGTGAAGTTGCATTAGTAATTAAACTAAAGTTAATTAAATTAAACCTGGGCTTTATAACTTTGTAAGGTAGGTTAAGCAGAAGACATTTATTAACCTAATACGAAAGAACAAAGTACAACCTCCATATATGAATAACCATACCCTTGAATAACAATAGCCATAAATATTTTGTTAAATTCAGCAGGAATCTACAGATTTTAACAAGTTTGAAAGATCATCAGTGTAGTTTTCATCTCCACATTTACCAGGCCAGCATTCGTATTACAAATCAACAGCTACAACCTGAAGTTGAAAACATGCCAGAAATACGGATAGGTTGTATCAATATTTGCACACGGAGCCTAGAACATAAATTAGCTGACACTCAACAATTAAAGCTTCCTCTCTGAAGTTGCAATATTTAAAGGTTAAAGATTAGACATGCTCCCTCTTGTGTTAAACTAAGAATACATGGAATACATGCTGTTTTCTCTGACATGATGGTTGCTTGGCCATCTGTTCCATTCAGCAAGCCCTCTACCTTTGGCTACTAACATCTGACAAACCATTGCCAATAATTTCCCGGTGCTAAGACAGGTACAGTCTGAGCACATAACCTATATTCACAAAATATCTGTGTAACACCACAAATGCTAGTGTATTAATCAATAAGGACCACTGACATTTTACCTCTCAAAAATCTGTGTAAATGCGATTTTTGTACAAATACATACGCAACTCAGCGAGCTACACACAAGTCACAGTCATGTTCCTTCAGTCCCTGCACGTGCCATACACAGTCCTAAGAGAGTTCAGTGCTAGTTCAAGCTGTTCAGTAACATCAATGGCAAGGAACACTAGACAGCAGATTCCTCTGTAAATATTAACCTACAGAATATGTAAAGCAGACAGGAACAACAGGAAGAATGCACAGCGCTCCATAATTAAGTCTGTAAATACAGCAACAACGGAGCTTTTCCATCCTCCCCTCGATGAGCCCAGGTGAACCATTCCCCGTGCAGAGCCTTCGTGGAGGCAAAATCCTCCTTACACAAATCCTCTTGCAGAATCTGGCCCCAAGATCATGCCTAGACATGAACGTTAATCCCAGGTGTAACTAATGCAAACGTTTTCACTAATACACCTTTTAAACCAAGACTTCGCACCTGGTGCAGGCTTGGCAAATTAGGTTTAGGCATAAGTCTGCTGATTACGGGCAGTGGGAGCCTGAAGGCCAGCTGAGAGTAAACACAAATAGTTTGCAGGCAAAAACTGAAGAGATCTAACACCCAGCTGTACGACTGCACACATTTTCTTTTATTTACCACCAGCCCTTTTGTGTGGGATAGATGTGCTCAGTGCAATCAGGCCTATGGTAACAGGTGACGCTACCAAAGACCCTAAAAAAGCCACACCTCTGCTAAAACAACTTGCTTTTTCCAACCATAAAAGTTAAATGCGCTTTATCCTCCTAGATACACTTGTGGTCATCTTTCTCGCTTCCTGCAGCCTGGAAATTGCATCACAGAAACTTAGGAAATAGCAGAACCACGGTGACTGCACCTGCATCCAGCTCTGGGGCTCTTCATGGCCCCAAACCCCAAAAGGACACAACCTGAAACATCTCTGCTGGGCACAGCAAAGAGCCTGCAAAGAACCAAGTGAACACCTGGCGCTCCCCATGCTGTTTGCCACCAGCAACTTCACACTTTTTTTTATTATTTTTCCTCATACGAGCAGCTCCCGTGGGACACCGAGGAGGGCACACTGCCACGCGTCTCCCCTACAACACCACGCGAGCAGCCTTTACACCAACCACAGGGACTCCAAGGGGGCTTTACTCCCCCTTTACACCAACCACGGGGACTCCAAGGGGGCTTTACTCCCCCTTTACACCAACCACGGGGACTCCAGGGGGGCTTTACTCCCTCTTTACACCAACCACGGGGACTCCAGGGGGGCCTTGCTCCCCCTTTACACCAACCACGGGGACTCCGGGTGCTTTACTCCCCCTTTACACCAATCACGGGGACTCCAAGGGGGCTTTACTCCCCCTTTACGCCAACCACCGCCACTCCGGGTGCTTTACTCCCCGGACGCCCCGCAGGATCGGGCCCCTTCCTGCCTGCAGGGGGTTCTGTGGGGTCTCGGGCGGCCCGGGGAAGGGGAGAAGAAGCCGAGGGGAAGGGGACTCACGCTATTTAAACCTCCTCCTCCCGCCGCCTCACCGCCTCTCACCCGCTCCCTCCTCCCCGCGGGACCAGGGGCGGCCCCCTCCCTCCATCCCCTCCCATATACACACCGCCGCCCGCCGCCCCGCCCTCTCCCCTCAACCGCGCCGCCCCATTCGCTCAGACGTCTGCCCGTCGGAGGGACGGCGCCACGTCATTGGTCGGATGGCCCGACCGTCAAGGGCCCTGCCCCGCTTCGCCCCGCCCCTCCCCTTCCCGGACACCTCATGGGGGTGTTCAAACGGCCGTTTCAAGTCACCAGGAAAATTTACTTTTAGGCGCCGCCCTCTCCTTTCCACGGCTTATTCTGGTTGGGTGGGGAGTGCGCACTGCTTATTCCGATTGGGCAGCTCGCTGTCCGTCACCGCCCAAAATCCCGCCTATCCTAGTGCCGTAACCCTCATCTCAGACATTTGATTTGTCCGCGTTTCCGCGCAGCCCCGCCCTCTTCCACAACGCCACCCAACCAGCCGCGCTTTCTCATCCCGGAAGGCGGCGCCAACGAGCATCCGAAAGGCCCGCCCCCATTGGCTCTCCCCACTCCGCCTCCTCTCTCCACCCCTCCCAGCGGAGCGTACCACCTCACCGCGGCTGTGGGGGGGGGGTGCGGGAGGAGGGGGGGGGGATCGGCGTTGGTTCGTCTCTCCCGTGCGGGAGGGGGCGGCGGGCGGCCGCTGTTACCCGGCATGCTCCGCGCGCCGGGGGGAGGCGGGCGGGAGGGAGGAGGAGGAGGAGGAGGGGGCGGCTGGTGCCTGCTCCAAGATGGCGGTGCAGGAATCAGCTGCTCAGCTCTCAATGACTTTGAAGGTGCAGGAGTACCCCACTCTCAAGGTGGGTGGCCGGCCTCCCCCCCTTTCTTCCTCCTCCTTCCCTTAGTTAAGAAGGGGAGGGCGAAGCTTGCCCGGTTGGAGCGGCTGTGAGGGGGCAGAGGAAGGCTCCAGGCGAACGGCGGTGCCCCCCCCTCCCCTACATCTCCTCACAGAACCCCCGGGGGGGAGGCAGGGAGGCTCCAGCCTCGGCTCCAGCCTCAGCCCCGGCCTCCGTCGGCCTCCAGCTCGCTGCCACCGCCGCTTCTCCCCGTCCCCTCCCCCTGCGGCGGGGCTGAGGGACGTGCCCGGAATATTCAGCCCTCCCCGAGAGCTCCCAGGGGACGGGAGAGGTCCTCCGGTGTTCCCCCCCCTTGTCCCTATCCTTCTCCGTGTCCCCCAAATTGTCCCCATCCTCCCCCCAGTCCCCTCCCCGTGTCCCGTCCCCGTCCCCCCGAGTGACGGCGGGGACAAAATGGGCGCCGGGAGCCCCCCGGGAGGCCGTTGGGGTCTGTGGGGGGAAATCTGGGCGCTGTGGGGTTTATCTGGGGGGACCGAGGGGGTGCGGTTGGGCTGGGGAGGCTGCTGGGGACGGGGGGGGAGCGAGGGAGGGAGGGCGGCGGGAGAGGGCGTGCTGCTTTGGGGTTGGGGGGGGGGGGGGAAGATGGATCCTTGGCTCCTCGGCTCCCCGAAGGTGGGGATGAGCTGAAAGACAAAAAGGGACGGACGTGCTGCAGGCCTGGGGAGGCGGCTGAGCACAGGGAGCGAGGATCTGAGAGCTCGGAGGGTTCCTTGAGGTGCTGAGCAACATCCGAGGGCCGGTAGGTTCCCCTGGCTGCTCCCCGGCTCTCCCTAGGTGTTGTGAGGCGAATGAAGGACTCGGTGCTGAGCGCTAAGGTCATCGCCTCCGAGAACTGTCGAACTGGAAGGAAGATGCTCGCAGGAATCAATGGAAACCTTTGTTTGAAGTCTGGTGTCGTCTGTGCTGGAGGTCTACCAAATTAATAGCTCTGGCTGTGGGAGGGAGCTAGGAGAAGGCTCTGTACTGCAAAATGCTTATTTAAGCATCTCCCAGGTTGGCATATCAACGCTTTTTTTTCATGCATAGAAGGTGCTTTGCAGACTAAACTTTGTTATGCTGAGCTCATGCTGCACTTTCACACAGTAAGTGCTGTGTGCTTTCTGCAGTGTTTGTTTTGCAGGCTTTTTAGCCATGTTCTTCCTGTGCATGTCCTCATTCTCCACCCTCCTGGCTTTCTACTTAGTTCCAAGAAGCAGGACAACGACAAAATCTCGATTCTCGTTTTCTCACGTGAAGGCTTCTTTCTGTTGTTCCTTAAAGCTGACACTGTCAGACTTAAGATTTAAATTAGGTTTAGAGACCACTGTAGCACCTTCCACGGCCAGAACAATGTGAAGGCCTTTAAAGTTAAGATCGTTTTATGGCCGCGTTTCAGATGTGTTCCAGTTGTTATCACAGCTTTTCTTGTTACATTCCTGAAAAATTACTGGCAGTGAGGATCAGCGAGTTCTTGTTTTCTTGGTTATGACTTAAGATGAGTTGTCAAGGTGCCAGCCATTTAAAAGCTGGCTAATATTTTGGACTAATTCTTACGTTTCCCCAAGCATGCTTTCCCCCCGAAAAGAAATCTTAACAAAAATATACATCAGAGAATGGAATGTTGTTTGTAATGTGGGGAGGCTGAATAGTAGAAGGGTGAGACACCCTTGCACTGAAACTTTTCTTTCCTAGAAAAGCTGATGTTTGTTGATTCTTCCCAGCACCCATTCAACTTCTGGGTTGTTTCTGTAATCTTTAGTAACGTTTTTCATGGTTTTTAAAGAAATCTGCGAGAATAGTGTCTTCTGAAATCCCTTGAATATGTCCTCTTAAGTGTTATTAACGGTGAGTCATGTATCTAGGTATTTTAGTGGCGGAGGTGAAAAAGCAGCAGGGAGAAATGAGCGTTACAGGCTAAAGTCTACTGAAGTACGTTGATCCCAAATTCCATTTTGTTCAGGAGGAGCTAGGTGCCTAAAAGTTTCTGTAGGACTGAGCCTCTGTGAATTTTTATTTCCAGTGATGTGAAATGAATACGTACCTTTTTTTTTTTAATTACGGTCACCAACACAGTGGCTCAGATATTTTTCTTGGAGCTCTGGACGCTGGTGATTTTCCCTGATGTAAGTGAAATACGAAAGATTGTAGACTTGTATTTATATCTTTCCTGTTTCCTCCCTCTAGCTTCCTCATGCCAGCATCACTAGATGATGGTTGTGTAATAGCTCTGCATTTACAGCACGTTCTCCAGAGTGCCTTTCATGTGAAAGAGTGCTTAAAACTGCAAAGGGAAATCCCTTTGCCATGGCTAAATTGTGGTTGCTGCAGAAGTGGAAACGCTTCAGCTGTTCTTCAGCGGTTCAGCTCAGGAGAAATAAATTGGCTTCTTCAGATGAATCTAGGCAAGCTATTTAAGTGTACAAAATAATGTTTGAATATTTCCCCCACATCTCCCTTGTCAAGGACGAGGAGGTTGCCAGCTATTCTTCCTTCAAAGTGCTGTGGCATTGTGAGGGGGGTGGGAGGGGGAGCCTGCTCCTAGAGAACTACGCTAGCCTCCTCTGAGAGGATATAATGTGAAAGCCGGCAATTTAGAAAAGGAATGAATGCGAACACTGTTACCGTAGTTCTTTGCTGAAACTAATAAACAAGTGATGACAGGAAACCAGATAATGCGTTCGTATCCTTAGAAGTGTGAATAATTGTCAGACCAAACCAGCAAATGGAGTGCAGTAAGACCCCAAAACTGCACGATGGAAGACCCGAAAGAAAGGGATGATCACGTGTCAATTTTTTTTTATCTGGGCTGTTTGTTGGCAGCAGTTTAGGGTTAGCTGTGCTGTAACTGCTTCAAGAAAAAGATCAAAATGAGAGCTGTGGAAGCGCAGAATACTTGAGCATCGTCTCAGTGCTGCTGATTGGGTTCTTTTGTTGGCAGCTGTGGCAGGGGAATTCTGGCAGCAGACTTAATAAGATGTGAATTTCTCATGGAAATACTGTGTTTATCTGATTGCTAAGCAGGGGGACAGATAGCAGAACAGGATTACGAAGTACATGCTGTTTCTGTCCTGGGTTCGCAGGCTTGCAGAGTAACTGTGGTTGGAAAGGGTCTTTGAAGAGGTGACTCCAGCATCCTCTGTATGTGTCAGGCTCAGCTGGAATGGGTCACTCGGGACCGTATCTGGTGTGGCCTTGAATATCTCCAAGGTGGAGACTGCAGCTTCTCTGGGCAAACCTGTTCCAGTGTTTGACCCTGTCATGGCTTAAAAACAAAAACCTTTGTTCACATGGAATTTTTCTGTATTTCAGTTTGTGCCCGTTACCTCTTGTCCCTTCTCTGGCCACTGCTGAGAGTAGTCAGGCTCTGCCTTCTTTCCCCATCAGGTATTTATACATACAGATAAGATTCCCCTCTGAGCCTTTTCTTCTCAAGGCTAACCAATACCAGCTTTCTCATCCTCTCTTCATATGTCAGATGCTCCAGCCTCTTGGGGTTCTCTGTGGCCTGACTCACTGCGGTGCGTCCATGTCCATACTGGAGGCCCAGCAGCAGGCACAGCACTGCGGAGGAGTTGCCCTCGTGCTGAGCAGAGGGGAAGGCTCACCTTTCTCAACGGCCTGCTGGCCACAATCTTCCTAACACAACCTGGGTGCTCTTGCTGCAAGGATTTACTGTTGTCTCGTGGTCAGTTTGTCCACCAGGCTCCCCAGATTCTCTTCTGCCAAGCTGCTTTCCACCACGTTTAACCAACATGTGGTTGTTCCTTCACAAAGTGCAGGATTTGGCATTTCCCTCAAACTCATGATGTTTGTGTTTGCTCACTTCCCCAGCCTGTTGAGGTCCCTCTGAATGGCAGCATAACCATTTCACCTATTAACTCCTTTAAGTTTTGTGTCACAGACTTTGGAGGTGTGCTCTGAACCATCGTCTAGGTCAGTAGTGAGGACTGGCAAACTTTTCGTGTCGACCTCTTCCTGCAGGAGCAGAGAAGGTGCAAGATTCATTTTTGCGTAATCGGTCACGCTACATCTTTTTCCTGCCTTCATAAGCTGGACTGGAATTTGTTGTTTTTAAACGTGGCTTTGTTCTTTGACAGAAGTATTCAACAGCTCGTAATATCGAAGCTTTGAACGTACAACAGCAGAAGTTGTTCAGTGAGAGTGGTGTAGGTGGAACAAGAGGACAGAAGTAATACAACTCCAACACCCAGTGCCCTTTCAATATAGCGGTGCATAAAAAAGTGAACACTTCTCAGGTGGGAAGTTGAAGCTGGCTGTAGCAGTAAGTCACCACCTCTGTACTAACTCAGCGTGAACACTTGTATCTCACACTGAATCAGTCTTCAGGCTGGGTGCTCTGACTCACGTAGCGTGCATTAACCGTCCATACCAAGCATTCGCATGTTGCTGAATAATGCACTTCCTGTTTCGACACACCAGGAGCATGCCAGCAAACAAGCGTGACATCTTGTGTGTGCTGTTCTCCTGCACTGGGCTCCACGTGCCTCCGGTCAATGAGAAGTCTGAAACTCTGGGACTTCGGAGGAAGCTTAACATCGGAAGGCAGCTAAAGTAGGAGTTGGCTCCTGTGGGAATTGGTCTCTTTCCCACCCCTGCCCTCAGCTTATAAACTACATTTGCAAGTGATTAATGAAGGAAGAAAACAGTAAAATGCAGTAAGTAGCAGTCTAGGCCATGAGCTAGAAGTGTTGCTTGATTTTTTTCCTGGAGGCACAATAGTGTACTGATAATACTTCAAGGAAAATCCTCGCAAACATTTTGCAGAAGACCTCCTGTTAGTATCGTCAATGTGAATTCTAATCTGATGCTGCAGTTCACAGTTGCCGCATACTTGATTTGTAGTGTTTTCACAGGACAGCGCCCTGTGATCTTACGAGTTTTGTTTGTGTAAGTTTTAGAAGCAGAACTAATGTTTGTATGGTAGCTAACATGTTGGGGTCTTCAAATGTTGATGTAAAGCGAGAATATCTGTGAAATCCGTGGGTCTTTGAACAGTGAATGCTTTCAGAAGCTGGAAAACAGTAGTGAAGATGAGCTAGCAAATGTTTGAAGCTATCATAGTAAGAGGAAAATGTACGGTGGTAGGAGTGGAGCTCTTACAGGATGTTACGGACCGTCCGGTGCCATCAGTCTTTGTGAAATTACGAAGCTACCATCATGGTGTGCTTGGCCTCCCATAGTTTACTTCCACGTAGCACATCTTCAGGCTGTATTTGCTGACACAGAATGTGAAATATGCTGTATGGATGCTTACCTAATCCAATCTAATTTACGTTATTGCTCATTTAAATAAAGCAGGGTTAGACTGTCGGGTTATCTTTATTATGGTACCGATGATTTAACCGATTCATAGTCTGCTCTTGATTTACTTCGGTTTTGGTTTCGACCCTTCTGTGGATTGCCTTGGGTTGTACGCTGCAACAAGAACTAAAGTAATACAGATAATATATGGAGAAGAACTTTGGTCGTTCATATTTCCTGATACAGATCTACTGAACCAATAATTCTTAATTGTGGGTTGGGTGCAATGCTGTCACTTGAGCTGGAACCAGTTATTTTGGGAGCAATCGGAGCAGAAATAGGATCCCTCGCCTTAAAGCTCCAGCCAGTAGCATGGTGGTGCACACACACAGGAGGACAGCGACAACTGCTATTATTTAAAGAGGTGATACTGTGATTGAAACGAAGAAATATCTGGAGAATAAAGGATCTAAACAAGGTGTGAGGCCAAGGTGGCAGCTGTCAACATGTGTCATGAGAGCGACCGGTCTGTGATGCCCTTAGTGTGGCTCTAGGCAGGACTCTGAAATGGCCGTCAACCTGCTCACACGAGGATGTGAGCCGTTTCTGTATACCCACATAGTGGCTTTGTAAAACACTAGGCTAAGTTGTTGGAAACTTAAACTGTTTAAAAAAAATAATACTAAAAAAAAAAAAAAAGTGATCTACAACTGCATTTAGGCTCATGCAATTATTTTTTTTTGTTTTGATCTGTCTCTTCAAGGATTCATATTCATGCTTGTATCTAATTAAACCTAAATCTAACCATTATTCTAAGCCTCTCCTTTCATATATACACTACTTCTCCTTTCTTTTAATTTTCTCTTCCTTTTCCAATTTTGCCTAGAACAAGGAAAAAATATTACTACAAGGGACTGATAAGAGCTATGAATCAGAAGAATCCATTCTGTGAATAAGTGATGATGAGAAATAGTGATGCCATCTCAGCTCTAAAACAATCCACGAGTTAGAGGAAGAAGTATAAATGTTCAGCATTTTAGTAATTCTGCGTAGAAATGCTGATTTTTATTGGCTTGGGGGGGAAATCGCAGGCTTATTGTACTGTCATTTTTCACCTGGCATCATTTGTAATAGTTGTCCTGGACTTTTTCAGTTTAGTTGTAGGTAAGCATGGTGACCTAATAGGGTCTCAAAGATGCAGCTGAATGCTCAAAGGTGTTTTCTTGCGCAGTTTACCTGTTCTTACGATGCCGTCTATTTTCAAACTATTTAGGAGAGGTTTCTTTTTTTTTTTCTATATTCTCATACTTCCTCTTCCCCTTGCATAAAGTAGGACTAAGTTCTCTTTGCTTCTGTGGTTTGTTTGTTTGTTTTCGTGGTTTGAGAGCTTCATCACTCTTCCTTTCTTTTCCCTATCTAGCTATGGCTAAGCTTAATGTCATGTAAGGGCACAATATACAGTATTGGACAAAGCTCTTTTATCCTCAGAAAGGCTTCTATTGGATTAACTTGGAAATGTGTAGATTCGTACAACTCTCGAGTGCTTTGCAGGTCTTGTAAGCTAAGACAAGTGAGAGAAAGCACATTGTTTTCCTCTCCCTTGAAAAGAGAGCACAGTTCTGTAATGTTTTCCCCCACCTAATCTGGTAGGACTCTTATTTTATTTTTATTAAATACTTTTTCTCCCCCTCCCACCAATTAACTGACTTCATGTACCTGGTAAGACTTAAAAATCCATTTTGAATTCCCTCGTGCCCAAGACTGGGTTCACTTGAAAGGACAGACAGTATAGATATTTTTGTCTCTAAACAGTTGGACGCTTCATGGCAAGGAGTTACATCTGCATCCAGCTGTGGGACTGTAATGGTAAGGAAGGATGATTCATACAGATGTCCATGAAGTCAAGATTTATAGTTATCAGTCCCCTGCCTGTGAGTGGGTACTGTGGTCAAGTTGCACCTGAGTAACTTCTTTTCACCAAATCCAGGGGAAAATTGGATGTTCTTTTACAAAGATTTAGACCTATGTAAATTATGTTTATCTATGCTCTTTTTTTGGTGAAGAATGGCTTTTAGAAAATAAACCTTTGAGAACTCCAGTTGGCCAGAGGCTGGGAAATGATTAATGGGGCTTACTGTCATTTGGAAGTACCACCACATAGTTCTTCCTCCATTGTGATGACTTTTTTTGAAGTATCTATCACTCTTGCTCTGTCATTTCCAATAGCTGAATGGTAGCTATGCAAAGTGTTTTTTCTGCTGCGATTGAAGTAGCTTCCTATATGCAATCACCGTGGGACAGAGTTGGTTTTTAGTGTTCTGGTCAGATGGAGATTGGTTGGGCTTTACTTTCTGCTTTTATTTGGAGCTCTTGAAGCTTCAATCTGCATAAGTGAAGGAGGAGTCTGGTCTGTATTGTGGGGTGGGACCTGATCAGTTTGGGAACTGGTGTGCCAAAGGACTGGTGGTGTAAGACTTGTGGGATGATAAAGACTCCTTTTTGCTCTAACTTAGGTTTTTCACAAAACATTAGCTAGGAAAGGAACATGTGCAATTTAATCTTTCAGTATTAATGTAGGCCAGCTGGGAAAACTTGGGGGCAACATCAGGCTGGTGTTTGACATTTCATGCAGTAACATTATGCTCTGGTTCAACATCCTACATTCTAAAGGAACAGAAAGGATGTAACAGTTTCTGTAAATAAGCTTATTTCCCCTGGGGAGAATCCTTTCTTCATGTGTCCATGGTTTTCTGGAAATTCTGGTATATTTTCTTCTGGATTTTTATTTCTGGAAATTGTGATAAAGGCTGGTCAATACACTTTTTCCAGAAGTAGTCTGAGGAATTTTTTTTTAGGATAGCAATGAAGGAAGAAGTAGAAGCATTTGTTTCGGTGCTTGTGCTTCCTTAAGTAAAATTCTGGTGAGGTGCTCAGTACATGTAATTGATTTTCCTTTACAACCAAAGGTTTATTGATGCACATACACTATCCTGCCTAATCAAATATGTAATGAAGTACATTACTTCATAGGGCTTCAAAAGGAGAGTCAGACCATCCAGAGGCACCGGACTTCAGTGATTTATTTATGTTTTTTAAAGGGGGGGAAGCAATGACACATGGTTAATCTGTTAGTATTACTGATTGCTTTTTGGAATTATCCCTTACCAGGAACTCTTGAAGGAAGAAAGAGGGAAGTTCTTATGTGGGTGGGTAAGTGGGGGAAAGACAGGAGCTAAAACTCAAGGTTTCCTAGCCAGCTGCTGTTTGGCAGAAGGTTAACATGAGCATCCTGCTGGGGTCTCTGCCAGTACTGCTGATACTCAGCTTTTCGACCAGCTTGGAGGAGTGAATGAGTACTGAGATGATCTTGTTTCCTTGATTATAGTAAAGTAATTAATGTATTACAGGCTGAACTCAAGTGTGAAGCACTGCTGAAGACCAACGAGAGATTTAAGGGGTATTAAAATCGTAGATGAAATTCAGTGTAGGTAAGTGTAGTGCAATACAGTTGTTCATGATAGGGGAAGGAAAGAGTCCTGATCTTATACCTGACTCTGAAGTGATCGTTATCCATTAGGGAGATCTTGGGGTTATAGTGAATGATTTCTGGGAACACTCGGGGTACTATTGATCAAGTTAAGACACGCGTTGGGAAAGGGCGTAATGGAGACCCTCACTGCGTGGTAGTAAAAATCCAGAGTTTCATCTTCTCCAGAGCAGTATGAGTTAGCCTGTTTTTCTCTCTTGTCTCATCTTGAAAAAGGATGTAGTAGGACTGGAAAATGTCCACAAAAGGGCAAGAGTGATTAGAGATGCAGAATGGCTGTATTCAAAGAATGAAGGGCCTCTTCAATCTCAAACAGCAACATGAGAGGTGTGGAGACAGTGAATGCTCCTTTTTTTTCTTCCAAAACAAGAATGAAAAGGTTTCAGATGAGGCTAGCAGATGACAAGTCAAAACCCAGAAGTGTTTCTTCACACAATGCAAGAGGCTGTGAAATGCCTCACCACAGGACGTTGGATTGCTCAAGTTCTGCAGGTCAACAACAACCAGCAGGGTTTGTGGATGAGAAATGTTCTCACTATAAAACCTCTACCTTCTGCTCAGGTAGTTCTAATGAACTGTTTGGGATTAGTAACTTCTTGTTCTTGCCTCATGAAGTGCCATGCCCTTTCTGGATGCTGTCAGGGGAAGGGGTAGTGGCAGAGGGACTTGTGGTCTTACTTGGTATGCCACTCATATCTTTATGTGCCAGTTGTCGGCTATGCCTCCTTCCTCCTTGCTCTGTAACTCAGAAAAGTCTGGCTAGCTCTTATCTGTGCCCTTCACCTTTAGGTAGCAGAGGGCTGCTATCAGCTCCCAGCTCCCTGTAGCCTTCTCTTCTGCAGGTGAAGCACGGCTGCCCCTCTCAGCCTCTTTGGATGCTGTGTTCACCATCTTGGTGGCCTTCTTCCAGACTCATCTCCTCTGTGTGCAGTGGGGAAGGGCCTGAAAACCAGGCGTAATGTTCCCAGTGAGTCTGCTTGAGTGCTGAGCATAGGGAATAATCACTTCTCTCAAGCCACTGCCTCCAGCCTTGCTAATGCAGCCCAGTATGTGGTTAGCATTCATTTCCACAAGCCTGTTGCTCGCTTCAGTCCAACCTGGAGTCCATCAGGACCTCTACATCTTTTTCTGCAGAGGAGGTGTTAGCCAGTTACTCTGTAGCCTGTGCCAGTGTCTGGAGTTGTCTTGTACCGGGTCCAGGGCTCTGGTTTTTGCCTTGATTGAATTTCATGAAGTCCTCGGTGCATTTCTCCAGCTTTGGTCAGGCATATTCTCAGTGGCAGCTCTAACATCCAGCGTTTTCAAGCCCTTCGAGTTTGTTGTCCTCTGTGAACTTGCTGATCCAGCCCCATTCTGCAGAGCATTGCTGAAGGCGTTTGTGTGAGAGCTGATCACGCTCCTTGGGAGTCAGGCAGTCTTTGTTACCCATCAGGTGGATTTTGAATTGCTGACCATTGTTCTTTGGATCCTGGCTGTCCAGTCAGTCCCTAAACCATGCAGTGTTCCACCCAGTTGGTTTGCATCTCCCCAGTCTGGCTCTGAGGGTACTGTGGGAAGACCACAATCTTACTAAACTTGGCATGAAGACCACCAGGGCAGGCTTTCATTCAAAAGTAGTGGTTTCATCACTGAAAGCAGACAGTGCCAAGCATGATTTCCTCATGGCAAATCCAGGCTGGCTGTTCCTAGTCACATTTGTGAACTTGGAAATGGCTTCCATTGGAATCTTTTCATAAGTTTCCCAAGAGCTGAGATGTAGGAAACTACAAGCTGGTCTTCCTCATCTTCCAGCTTCTCATCTGGAAGTGAGGCAATAAGCTTGCCCCTTCTGGTCATTGAGGACTCTTCGTGTTGATGGTGACCTTTCAGAGATGACAGCAGCTTTGCAGAGTCATCTCCTGCTGTCTCTAAGACTCCTGTGAACAGTACCTCTTCCCCAGACTCAGTTGCTTGGTGCAGGAGCTGGAAAGCTTGGGAAAAGCCCTTGCAAGTCAAGACAAAGGCGGCATTTAGTGCTGAGGCTTTCTGTTGTCCTTTGTTGCTAGGTCACACAGCCAGTTCTGTAGACTTCATCTTCCTTATGCTGCTGATGTGTCTATAAAGCTTTTGTCATGATAACTGCTTATTAGTTAGAGCTCTGGTTGAATAAAATGGGTGTATGTGTTGGCCGTGCCAGCAATGAGTGCTGGATTTCCAGCTGTGACTCAGCACGCTTTGTCCCTTGGGACAGGATGAGTTAACACCTCCACAAAGGTCTGGCCACGATTCATCTTCCTCTTTCTCACATCTGGTTGAAGGGTTCTGTGCTTGGGAGAAAGTACGTTTGGAAACCCCAGTGCTTAAGAACAGAGAGTGACTGTGTTTGTCATGGAAGGTGGGGGTTTGTGTTAGGGCTAAAACATCGCAGTGACTCTGACTCCCACCGGTGTTCAATGCCTTTGAGACACTGGAGTTTTGTGAGATTTGATCGGTAATAATTAAGGAACTTGGGAAAGGGGGATTTGCATTTTACGCTCCCTTTCTGTAGAGTTAATGGCTAAAGATGGTAACTCCTCATGGCATGGTTTTTGAAGCCAATTTTCTCTGAGCCTGTAGAGAGGTTTGCGGTGAGGTAAAAACATTTATGGGCAGCCCATTTCTGTATTTTCAATTTATAGGTGGGGTGCTAAAGGTGTGAATGTAGATGTATTTAGAAAATGTTGAGAAGAGTGGAAAATCCCATTAAAATCTTATACTATTAATGCAGAATCAAAAGGTGGATATGCATTGTGTGATGTTGTGTAGAGAATTGCTTGTTTCAACTTTTTATTTCTGTACTGATTCTTTTTATAGTCTGATAATAACTACTTGGGAAATGTATACTGTTTGCAAACCCTTGGGACAGAATATATGCAAGCATTTAATACTGTTTCTTTCTAGTTTTAATATGTATTTAGAAAAAGTCAAGGAAATAGTCTCATTTAGTAAATGAATGGCTTGCTGCAAGATGTATTTTGATGGAAAGGTATTCTGTAGATAACTCAAAATACCCTTAAATATCATGAAGATTTGAAGTGGCTTATAAAAATATTATCTACAATTGCACAACTTGAACAGTTTTAGCTGTTCTTCATGATTTTGGAACTAGTCAGTCTTATTGGCATTCACGGGCTGGAAGGGGACCACGTTTGGGCTGAAGGCCAGGCAGTTAACGTCACAGCTGAGTTCCTAAGTCTAAGCTTAAAAACTGCTACTGTCATTCTAAGCTCTGCTGTTTTCCTTCCACTCAACTGAACCCAGGTATAGGTCTCAAGGCTGCTTTTAGACCCAGAAGGATCATCTCCTAATTCTTATCTCGAGTTAGAGGTGGTAGTGCTGTCCCAAAACATGCTCCACCAAAGTTTTCTGGCTTACAAAAACTGCAGTGAAGTAACTCTGAAATGAGAAAAACACTTGGATCAGATTAGTCAGTTGTGGTTATCTCTCTGTTAGTAGTTAGCACCTAGAAACAGTCATGCACAACACCCGTGGAAGTCTCCAGCCAAGCAGACTGTCCTTAAAACTTGAGAAGAAAAAAATTGATTTTGGAAAGAACTTTCCCTCTGTATTTTACCCTTGTGTAGGCTGTTCTGACTTAAACCTTCAGAGCAATCTGCCTGAAGTTGTACCCAGCTCAGTGCATGCTTCAGTTGGTGTGTTTGCAGCTGTGGAAGTTGAAGAAAAGATGTAGAATTGATTTAGTGACACCGAGTTCAGATGTGTTTCCTGCTAATACTTTCCATCTGTCCTTTGTATCCTCCTGTGCACTCATGGTGCAAGGCAGCTGTGGTGTGGCTTTTCAAGCTTTAATGACTAGGACAAATTGGCGTTGAGCTTCTCCAAAATACTTTCTGCTCTAAAGCTCTATAGTAAGAAACAACTACCCAAGAAAGCCATGAAAAACTTTGGTAAAGAGCATTTACTACCAGTTTATCAGTTGTGCAAATTTTCTTTTACTCTTAAAGTCGTTCCCCCGGGTATGTTACATTAAATTGTTTAGCAATATATTTGATTTTACTTGTAGAGGATATAGTAAACCACTTCAACTCCTAGTCTCTTCCACGTAAGATATTAAAAAGTCTTGGGAGTTAGAGGGGAAGTTAATAAAACAAGATGCAAAAACCTTTTGTACCAAGACACAATATGAACGGTGTATGAGGATGCCAGCTGAAATTGAAAGTCCAGTTGTTCTAAATGTCATAGGACCAGGGACTGTGCCAGAAACGTACATGCAACGGAGACAGGGCATGGGAAACGGGAAGTGTTACTGCTCTTGCGTGCCGATAAGAAACTAAGGAAAAAGGAGATTAAGGGTAAGACTTTCAAAGTGACTAGGTCTGTGTCCAGTTCAATTGCTTGTTGAGAATTTAACAAAACACTTTGGTAGTCAAAGAAAGGTGCCTCAGATCAAGAGTAACTTCTGTGGGTGCTGACTGAAGCACCTTTTTGGTGTGCTGCAGAAAGCTGATTAGCAAAGTACTGGAAGAAATTAAGCCCAATAAATACAGGTAACTGAATAAAACACATTTTTTATAAAATACTAAGAACAAGGCAAAAAAAGGGGGGGGACCAAGTAGTCTTAATGCTGTTTGGCATCAAGTTGTGGAGTTTAAAACAAGATCTCATACTCCAAAACATGAAATATATTCAAAATAATGTGCCCTTATGCCCCACCTGCTGTCTGTGGAGGAGCTCTAAAACTTCTATTACTTGTTTGTGTGTGGAAAGGGAGAAGGAAAGAAAGGGCTAAAGGTGGAATAACAGGTGGTTGTATAGGCGAGCAGGCATTAACGAGCCCATCACGATGTTTTATTTTGTGGCTTCAGTTCGGGGAGGGGAGGGATTGTGGTGCTGGGGTTTCAGAGGAGCTTATATCAAGATAAAACATTAATTTGCCTCATACTTCCTGTGGTAAAGGTTCGTTCTATCTTTTGTTCAGGTCTTAAGTGTGAGATGGTAAAAACCAGTAAATAGATCATTTCAGTCTTTTTAGAGAAAGAGGAGCCCTTTCATATCTCACCAGGATACTTTTAATACTCCTGCAAATCAGAACAACCTGTTGTAGGACATGCGGAGTGTTAGCAAGCCAGTATCGTGGCTCATCTCCATCATGCTGAACCTAAACCCTTTCTCAGCACGTTTCTAATGGTAAATTGCGATGGTTATGTAGGATCCTCTCTAATAGGGTCTGGAAAGAGAGTGGGCCCTGGGGACACTTCTTGCATGCAGCTAGTTAGAAGGAAGAAAATGGAGGCAAACCTGATATAAGTGATTAGTGAGGATCAACTTGAAAGATTTGTGATCAAACATATACACGGTATGTACCAACCACAACGCTGACCTGCATTTCCTGCTTTACTCTCGCTATCTAATCTGGTCATTTGCTAAATTACGCCTTTGATCAATGGAAAAGCAATCAAGACAATAGTAACTACCTGAAAGAACTTCTCCTGGGCTATTTTTTTTTTCAAGATAAGATAGAGATGAATTATGCAGAGAGCGCTGGAATGTTTAGTTCTGAAACTCCTGTTGCCGTTGGAGCTCTGAAGTAACAGGGCTTCGTGTCTCAAGTCGTGGTGCCGTTGTGGAAGCAACATGCTGGGAGCAGCTGAATACTTGTTGTAAGCTCTGTCCAAATCTTTAATACCCTAAAATTTGACCAAGCTGTAAGCTACTCACTCCCGTGTGTGTTTGTGATGGCCATCAGTAGCAGCTTCGGTATGGCTGCTTCGTAAAAGCATAGGACAAATAAAGGACGGGACCTCCAAGAGCATTTTGTCTTCAAGCCAAGGATGGAGTTTTAAGGGGATTTATCAAACTTAGGCATACAACATGGGCTTTTTCACCAAGAGGAAACTTGCCTGAAATTCCTCTTACCATTATAGTAATCCAAGAGCTAATATTAAAAGTAGTACTTTGAGGAAAGAAACAAGTAAGGTACCTATTAAATTTCCTGTGTTACTGCTGGTGTACTATGTATGACTTTGTCAGAAGCCAACGTGCTTAACACATGCTTTTTTATA
This sequence comes from Oxyura jamaicensis, assembly GCF_011077185.1. Taxonomy (NCBI): domain Eukaryota; kingdom Metazoa; phylum Chordata; class Aves; order Anseriformes; family Anatidae; genus Oxyura; species Oxyura jamaicensis. Next base: position 89,300,077 of record NC_048896.1, on the reverse strand, counting down.
CATAATTTGTGTTTATTTTCTGAACTCCTGCAGGAAAGAAAGTTACACTTCAAAATCATGTTCTGAAGGGTGATCTCTTGTAGTTTAGTTGTAGCTTTCCTTTAAATACACATTTGCCTTTGCTTTCTGTTCTCCCTGATCTGTTTTTATCAGTGCTTGCTAAAGTCAAGGCAGGATAGGTGAAATTGGTATCAGAAAAGAATCTACAAGCTTTTATTTCCTGTCACTGTTCTCCATAATCTTTGAAGTGCCTTTGAATCTTTGAAGTCTCCTTGCTGAGAGAGCTTAAATAAGGGCTTTGATATGGGAACTCAAGTTCAGCTCGTGACCTCCAGTGTCCTGGAACCTAGGTGTTTTTCTAAATGCATCAAATAAAATCATCCGCTTCTCTAAACTCTAGAAGACCTTTTCTTTAATACAGAAATTCTAATTAGGTTGTTTTGCTCCTTCAGGTGCCATATGAAACGCTGAACAAACGGTTTCGAGCCGCACAGAAAAACATCGATCGAGAGACAAGTCACGTTACGATGGTTGTGGCAGAGCTGGAGAAGACGCTGAGCAGTTGTCCTGCCGTGGATTCAGTTGTTAGTCTCCTGGATGGAGTAGTTGAAAAACTCAGCGTTCTGAAACGAAAGGTAAGTGGTGTTTTACCTCATTATTGTTTTGTCTTTACAGAGTTAACAAAAGTGTTTTTCTGCAATGCTGTTTGCTTAGATTCTCTTTTCAAGGTATAGGTATTAATGGCACTGTAAACAAAGGCCTTAAAATGCACGGCAGAACATCAGAACGTGCTGAATCTTGCTTCACTGTGCTTATGAAATGTCTTAGTGTACATGACTGAATAGGAGGAGAAAAAAAAACAACCCTGAGAGGTAAAATTGATGTGTTTGCAGTCCTGAAAATGAATTTCTCTCTCCCCAGAAAAGAAAAGGCAGCAAAATAAATAGATATATATCAACTCGTGCTCATTTAATGGGAATGTTTGTGTGGTTGCTTTAGTTCCTTGCTTGAGGAGAATGAGGCAGAAGATAAGTCTGGAAAACATGTAAACCCCAGTAGAGATAATTGCATGTGATGTAAGGGTTCTTCGCAGAAAAAAAAGTGCAAGTTTTTTTGGATTTGTTACTGAGCGCTTTTTGTAGACAGTTACCTTGCAAGTTGGAAGGTTCCTGGGTAATATTAAAAGCATTTTAAATTTTAGCAAGGTAACTATGAGTGGTTAAGCTTGGAACACTTACCTGAAATGCAACTGAGTTTCCATGCCTTTAAAGCATCTTTCTAAGAATGAGTTAAAAACAAAATATAGTGTAGGGCATCCCTATTTTCGATGAGAATATTATTCATGCTGAGATTCATCAGAAAACTTACTTGAAATAAATCTTGCAGAAGAATGAAAATAGCTCTCTTGCCAGGCGTTCGAGTAGTGCTTCTACAAAAATAAATAGACAAAACAAGTGGTAGCAGAGGCATTTCATTAAAACTTAAATGAAATAACCAACAGATATAAATCTTGAAACTATTAAGTGAAGCGTCAAAATACCTTGGAGGTTTGTGACATAAAAACACTGTCGTGTATGTTGATTTTGGGGTTTTCTGCTTGAACAGGTTACTTCGGCACTGAAAACCTGGTCTGCAAAAGACTTCATAAATCTAATCGCTGTTTTCATCTTTGGGTTGTGAGACTCAGAGGGTTTTTTTTTCCACTTGTCTGTTACTTACAAAAAGAAATTACTGCTGTTTCTGAGGTGTTAGATTTTACTTGTAGGTGTATAGTAATGATGTGGAGGAGTAAGTTATTTACTTGTTAAATCTTTGCTGACTGCAGGGGTGTGTCTGAAGACATCGTTGGATGTTTTGGGTGTAAGGCTTCATTTTAGTGTAATTGCTCACTTGGTTTTGACTGTCTGAAAGACTGGGGGGAATCTTGTATCTTTTCAGCAAGGACAATGGGCAAAAAATAAATAAATCTGTTTAATGGTAAAAATTTTCTGAAATACAAAGGTCTTGCCTCTGCTCCAGATTCTTTACTCGGTCTTCTCTGTAATCTGTCCAGAGCAAAACAATTGTTTTCTTTAGTGTCGTTGGACCCAAGCGAGATCTCTGTTTCCTACTGTGTTTAGGCAAGGATCTGAGAAACTGCTGAGATGACTGCCGTAGACGTAGATGAGCCCTTTATTTAACACCTTACTCTCCCTTAGAGCTTTTTAGCACAGCAGGTTTCTTGGGTTCTGAAAATGATCCTGAGGAAACCTAGGCCTTTGTGTTTTCCCTTCTGTATCCTTTTTAATAGGCTTGTTCCCTCAAGTTCTATTAATGCCCAGCAGGGCAATTCCACATAGACTTGCTGCAGAGGATTTTGAAGAGGATCTGTACCCTTTCTGAATGCATTAAAGGGACAAAGGGGGGAGGGATATAAATACAGGTACAAAACCATATAGAGAGAGCCCTTTGGAATGAGAAGGTTGCCTTGAATTCTCCTGTTTGTGTTGAGAATAATTCTTGTGGTTGTCTTCACATCTGATAACGCCGCAGAATAAAAGTGAGAGTGTGTTTTGGCCCGAGTTAGTGTTTGCTTGCTGAGTAGGAAAAGACTCAGTTTATAACTTAAACAAAATACTGATCTCCAAACCATATGTTACAAAATAAAGCTAAATTTAGTAATAAAAATAACTCAGCCTACAGAACTGTATATGAATTACAGTAAAACATCTTGTACAGTGATCAGGGGTTTAGATGTCGAATTTTATATGAAGGGCCAGATCAGAGGCAGGCTTAATGGGGGCAAATGCTTGGCAGCATTTTATTGCACAGGTTTTTATTTCAGCTTGCTTTTCAGATATTAACTCTTCCATAAGAAGTCTGTAAATGAACATATGTGGTAAAAGCAAGTAGAATGAGCCTGTACTTCTGGGGCTGCAGGTGTTATCTAAGGATGATGCTGCAGCCTGAATAGTTTGAGTACTAAGGAGGGAGCCATGTCAGTATGGAGTGCAATGTGGGCTGCCAAAAGCTACCCACTTTTTTTAGTCTGTGCCTGATTGACAAACCTACCTTTTTTTCCCCGTTGTCATAGCCATGCAGGTATACAAACACAAGTTTAAAGTCATCGTGAGTCAGGTAACCCAACGTGAAGCTGCACTACTGGTGATATATCACAGATGGGAAAGGCAGTAAGCCTCCATCTTCTGGTGTGCTTTTACCTTAGAGGCATAGAAGTACTGCGAGCCTTCTTGTGTTGCGTTGTCAAATGTGGCTCCCAGCTCTCATGTGCCATGTATGGAGTCAGCTAGCTTTAAATTACAAATATGGCTGTAATAAAATTGCCTGGTAAAATTTGCAGCATAACTAACCAACCATGTAACTTTAAGGCTAAAGGAGAACAAGTATGACCACAGTATTTCTTTTCTTAAACAAAGTTATGGGAATATCGTTGTATGTGTTTTGCCCTAGGCATGCCAATATGTAGATTTTAAATTTAAAAAGTTAGAATAGATGCTTTCCAACTGAAACTATTCTCAATAGATCAAGTCCAACCGTTTTTCCTCTGGATAAATTTATTTTTCCCAAGTAAGTAACAGTAGATTCATATTTCCAGAGTAGTAGAGGTAAATAAAACAGTACAGCTTTAACAAAGCTGATTAGAAGACTTACTCTAAGACCTTTGAATTAAAGGTGCTAAAAGGCCAAATGTTTATATAATTTTCATTATTACAGGGACTGATTAAAATGGCTCCAGTGTATTAGAAGTAATGTGGTTTACTCTGCATCGCTCTCCAGCAGAACTAATCCAGTAGGACAGCTGCTTGAGGAAGAAGCCATGCATAGGTTAGAGGTGGAAATTCATGAGTTTCAGATGTTTGGACAAGATGACTGTGAACCTCCATGGATGTCTTTGCAGGGCATTCCAGCAGTTTCTGCTGTAGTTGGTATCTTGCATTTTTCAGACCAGCTGAATGTTAATCAGAAAAAAAACATTGGTTAGAAGTGCATATGCTCATAAGTAATTGTGTTATGCTAAATCTGCTGGTTATTAATATGCAAGAGTGTTTCGAAACTGGGCCAGTCATGCTGAAACCTCCACGTTAGCATGGGAAATGTCTTTCTGAATGACAAACACTATTGGTAGTAACTTTTTTTTTATTTAATTATTTCTTTTTAGGCAGTTGAGTCAATCCAGGCTGAAGATGAGAGCGCAAAACTTTGCAAACGTAGGATTGAGCATCTGAAAGAACATAGTAGTGACCAGCCAGCGGCTGCAAACATGTGGAAGAAGAAACGTATGGATCGTATGATGGTGGAACATCTTTTACGCTGTGGCTACTACAATACGGCTGTAAAGCTAGCGAGACAAAGTGGTATTGAGGTTGGTAGCAATGTGCACTAACTTAGGAAAAACAAAATGGTAGGAAAGGTGACACTAGCTAATATAAACTAGCTATTTTAGCCTTATAGCAGCTTTTTTATACATAAGAATGCCTTTATCATTAATCTTGGTCTATTTAGGCCTGCGTGTGTTCTCCTTCACATAAATTGTATTTTTGTGTTTAATAAGCCAAAATTGAAGGCATAACTTTTAGTCACAAATGAAATGCTTTTAGACAAACTCTTTGCCCTTTAAAAACTTTAAATTATTCTCAAATGTCACGGTGAATTTCTTGTTAAAGTCCTTCAGGCTGCTGACTAAGCAGTTGGTGGAGCTTCCCATCTGTCTAGCTACATTCAGATGACTTGTGTAGGTGAGCAGATTGAGTAGGATGACATATGCTGGTTGCAGGGACAACTGTTTTATTGTATCATCCTACTATTTAATACATTGAGAGAAAAGCTGACTTACACTTGGGAAAATAAATCTTGATATAACTTGGATTTATTAGTAGCCAGTATGTCTTCAATTTATGCTGTTTAGTTTATTTCAACATCTAGAATCCTGAGGTTATTATTTTCCTTTCCATTTGGTATCTAGTTGGTGCTGCTTTAATCCCATAAATAACCTCTGCAGTATTTGAAATATGTTGTTCAGTAATAGTTTGGAGTTCATGTGCCTTGACATAGCTTCTTTATGCAGTAATGAATCCATGCTGTTGTCTTCTGACAGCCACAATGACATGAAGACTGTTATGTTTTGTTCTTTTAACAACTTGCTGTTTATTTAGAGAAACCTTGTTTTGCTTATTTTCAGGTAGCACTTGCTATTTGATCCTTAGTGATTCTTGAACCTTAAGTTCTTTTGATGTTCCTGATTCCAGAAGACATCCACCTCATCTGGTTAAAATCCAGCTTTTGTGGTGATAGTTTGCAATAGTGGTGTCTTGAGTTATGTATTTTGCCTTTCATAGGTGACATAGCTGAACACCTCAACTAGCTCAGAGAAACTTGAAGAGATTGTAGTTCCTGGTGTCAAATCACAGTCTAAGGATCCGTTCTTTGTCTTACACAAAGAACATTATCTGCTGCATGTCCCTCTTGTTCCTTGGCTGCCTTACCAGTCTGATTCTGTTCAAACTGCAGTGATGTTGGTAAATTCCAATGAGGAAGCATCAGGTAGATGTTGAATACAAGGGAGAGGGGGAAAAAATGGATTACAGACTGTTGGTAGGAAATAATTTTGCTTATACTCACTGAAGAGTTTGCTGTGCCTCGCTAAAGATAACCCATGCATGTGGATCAATAAAACAGGGCGAGACAGTTATTCAGGGATCCTGTAATTACAGATGAATGGTCAGCAGCTCTTCCACTTTTGGTAGATGTCTCCCTCTGTTTGAAGCAGGAGCTTCTCTCCTGCTGAATCATCATGCTGTCACACTTGCTAGTTGTGCTGAAAAAGCACTGTGGAAATATTTTTTCACTTTTATTGTAAGTTCTATTATGCCTGACTAAGTAATGCTTAGCTCTGGTTTAGATATGCACGTGGAAGTCCATTGTGATACACTGCAAGACTGTGGTACAAAGCAGTGCACTTGTGGAGCCTTGTAACTCCTCACTCTGCTGAAGAGGAGCTTTTGTTTTTGTTTTGAATGTATTAAATAAGCTTATTTAACTTCTGCCTCCAAGCTGAAGTATTTATATTTGCATAACATCAAAGTATACAACCATTTAGTTGCGCATGTTGAATGCAGCGAGACTATTTCTTCCAGCTTGCTAAAACCAGCATTTTAGGCAACATCCGAGTTTACTTTTTGGCTGAGGATAGGCTTCCCTCAGTCTCAACATTGCACTCAGTCTTTCTTACTGTAGGACGATATACAGCAGTAGGTTTTGCAGCAGTAGGATAATGAGACCTGATGGTTGCACAGAATTTGTGGTGTTATGGGTTTAGTAACAGACAACTTCGTTGTTCTTTGTTCCTCCCTTGCTGAAGGATATGAGCATTGAATCGCTCTCTAATGCTTAATAATGTAGTTCTGCTGTGGAGATTACAAAATATCATGGTATTTTTCCTTCATCCAAAGTAATCTCTTTCTGTTTACTGTAGTCTTAACTGTAATTTTGATAAATGTCTCTACCACTGCAGGCTTCAGGAGTGCATTTCTGTGTAGTGAATCTGGTTACATCTATTACCTGATTTTTTTGATATATCAAGACAATCTTGTTTCCACTGAGTAGGTTCTGTACCCTAAGCAGGAACTTGGAAAAGAGACCACAAAATCTGCATAACTAAGAGCAACTTTTCTTTTCTGAAAGTTCAGCTTTGTGCTTGATTTTTTTTTTTTTGCACGTTCTGAGAGGCAGCACTTGAGTTTCCTCGAATCCTGAACTGTTACAAGTTGATGAAAGGTAGGTCCTTTTAGCACAATTGTTAGGATCAAAGGGTTGTGGAGAAGAAGTGGGGAGAGGAACAAACCTTTTGTTTTTGTGAAGGGGGGGGGGGAAGTCCAGCTGGAGGCCAGCCATGAGTGTTATAGCCCAGTCACTATTTGATCCAGACCTGTTCAACATCATTGTTAATGACCTAGCTGATGGAAGTGTCCACAGGAAGTCTGCAGGTGATAAAAACCAGGGTGTGTGGCTGGTACAGCAGGGGGTTGTGGTGCCCTCAGAGGCACTCCCAATAGCTGGAGAAATGAGCAAATGGGAACCTTGTGAAGTTCAGCAAAGAAAAGCAAGAGCCCTGCACCTAGGGAAGAATAACTCCATACACCAGAACATGCTGAGGGCTCACTGACTGGAAGGCAGCTTCCCAGAAAGGGAAGGGAACAAGAGGTGAGGATGGTAGACAAGTTGAATATAACCAAGCAATGCACCCTTGTGGCTAAGAAGAGTCAACAGCACTCGGGTTGCATTGAGATGCACATTGGCAGCAGGTGTGTAGGGTGGTGCTCCATCCTCTCTAACACTGGTTAGATACATCTGGTGTCCTGCATCTAGCTCTGGGCTCCCCAGCAGACATGCTGGGGGTGTGGAGTCTGTCTGTCCTTGGAGATGTTCAAGACCAGACTGACCTGGACACGGTCCGGAGTAATGTCTACTGGTCAACCCTACTTTGACCAAGGGAATTGGACAGAACCTCCAGAAGTTCCAACCATGAACATTCTGGGATTGTTTCTGTGATTGCAGGGCAAATGTCCGAAAATACTGCCACTGTTTTGAAAGGCTGAAGGAAAGAACTTTCCCCCTTTCAGATGAAGCTCACGGATCCTCCATTAAGCAGCATCCCCCAGTAGCTGTTAGACCAGTCTTGGGAGCAAGTCTCAGCCTGCGTGTTTTAAGTTCCTTGCATGGCTTCTGAATGCTAAGAGACCTGAAGAGCTGCCAAGGTACTTCATGGGTGGAAACGGTTCAGAAGTTATTCTGCCTCAGTGGCCAATAGCAAACTATTAAATCAGTCATATATTTACCAATAAATAGCAACAGACATTTGCTTGGAGATTCACTATGCACCAGTGTCCAATATTAATAATTGTTGATGGGCTAAGGCAAATTCTGGTCTGATTTCCAAAATAAGTATCTTAATAAGAATGATATTCTTGAATTCTTGTCATGGAAGATAAGCACTTAAGAGCTGTGGTTATAAACTAGGAAGCAAACAGCTATGAAAAAGAAGTGCTCTGTGAAAATCACAAAGGAAGTTTAAACTAGTTAACTAGCTCCAGGTAGAAAAGAGTTTTGGTGTGCAGCATATATAATGTTATATGTTAACACAGAAATAAATGACTAACATGCATGGTGTGAGTTATGTCTTTAAGGAACAGTAACGCTGCTTGGGAAAGTAAACCAAAATCTGAGAATCAAAATAGGAGAGCTGACAGTCAAGGACAGAAATGTCACACTTGTGCCAAAATAAATACGGGGGGGAAGGGATTCCAGTGCAGGTTTTTTCTTCATGTCTTCTGGCTCACTAATGATGTGAAAAATGGTTTGAGTTGAAGATATAAACTAGATGTTAAGGGTGGATTTTTTTATTGCATATAAATGAAGCTCATCAGTATCAGCTTGTTACGCTTTATAATGATCTTATTTTGACTCTACTGTGACCTTGTAGTGCAACACCAATATAAAAATGCATATTTTCATTTGCAGATTCATATGTTCAGCTAGCTGGTTGTCTATTAACTTACTTTGCTATTCCATGTTCTGCTACATTAAATGCTATCGTATTTCTGTGCCATTATTTGGTAGGAAAATCTAGTTTTAGAAACGTGGTGTCCCAGTAGGAAGTTGGTTGCTGTTTGTAGGGTAAGCTTTATGGTTAAGTTAGGTATGTAACCTTTTGGTTTGTGTTCTTTGGGGTGGTTGTCTTTTCAATTGGGTGCTTTTTCAATAGGGTTGGGGAAAAAATCATCCATATGTTCACTGATTATGTAATAAAAGTAGTGATTTTGCCAATACCATTAGAAACAAACCTAGATTGTGAAGCTACCAGTCTCTTTATCATGTGCTGTAAATCCTCTCTGTCTTTGCTTAGTTTATTATACTAGAATAAATTTCCTTGCCTTATTGCACATATTGTGCAAGTTGTACAATCACTTTTTTTTTTGTGTGTGAAATGATGTAAATTTAAACCAAGCATCTCTGTTAGGTCAGGGAGCAAATGATTCAAAAATCTTTAAACCAATGGACAGAAGAACTCCCGCACCCAAGAGCGTATGTCTTGCAGGAGTAGTAGCACTGTAAAGTTGCAGGTATAAGAGAGCACTTAATTTGAAATAACTTTTTTAATGGCTTATAACTATTTAACATGACCTTGCTTTTTATAGATTCTACAAGCCAATCAGTTTTGCACGTTGGTGGTCTTAAATCAGTGGTTAAGTAGGTGCATGATCCTTCAAAGACACTTGACTACCCATTTGCATTAATACCACAGTGTGCTTTTTGCTTTTGAGAATTACCGGAAAAAAAGCTGAGTATGTCGCTGACTTCAAAAGTTCTGTGACTCTTGTAAATGTTAGCCTGTATTAGAAAGGCTTCTTGATGTATAAAGTAGTGTTAAACTAATTAACAACAGGAGATACCAATTTTCTTGAAGTGGAGATTCAGATCTTCACTGTCTCTTTTTGTCAATGCGTTCCTTCTCCAGCAGAACTTAAAAAATTTTGGTCACTGTTACCTCCTGTAGAATATCAAAGCAGAGCAGACATTTTGAAAACCATTCTTAAAACACTCTATCTTTCAAACCAGTTTAGCAAATATTTTTTTTTAAATAGATTTTGATAAGCATAAATGACAACACTCGCTGTATCAAAAAGCTGATTATCCTCTGTTCTTCCTTCTCTCCATTTTAGTCCAGTTTTTCCTCCTTTCTGTGCATAGATGCAGCTTTGGTTTTAATTATTTAGAAACAACTTTGAATGGATTAACCAATTCCAAATATTTGGAAAGATGCCTGCAGGCAAACTCAGGTGTTCCATCATCTAATTTGGTTAAGGCAAGTCATAAAAGCTTATTTTCATGTCCTTTGGAATAAGAGAAACTTGTATTTTTCAAGTCAGGTTGCATGGCTCTTGACCAAGTACCTGATCTCTTCATGAAGTATCCCACTGTTCTTTTCCCCCACCCTAAAGCTAAAGACTCTCTCTTCACTTTATTTTTAAAAAAGCTCCTCAAAACTGTGAAATTGTCTTCTGAAGCCTCAGCTGAACATCTGCTAAACGATTTGTGTGTGTTACGCAGTTTTGGCATCAGGTTTTGCTCCAACTTGTGAAATCAACCTTTCACTGAGTAACTTGATCTTCCCACTGATGACTTTTAATAAAAAAAATAAAATAAAAATAATAAAAAAGAAAATAAAAGAAGTGCATGCCATTTTAAGTAAGACTTAATGCTCAAAAGTGGATGCTCTCCAACAATAAACTTCTGGTCAAAATGTGATAGGCTTCAGTTTGTTTAGGGCTTTGAAGCTCACTTCCTGGTTGTTAACAAAGAGCAGATAGTGTTGAACTTAGAGCTATGTGGATTTCTAAAGAAAGTTTCATATTTAAGAAGCTAATAGTTGGCACCTCTGGTCTGACAATTACATATTTGACCTTGCATAGATGGTGTTCTTGCTTTGAGGTATGAGCAGAATAAAGGCATTCTGTGGGCAATGAACTGCAGGCAGATGTGCACACCAGGAGCAATGTGCAGGTAACCTGTTGCTTCTGTTCTTCTGGAAGATGATCTCTGCTCCCTTGGGCCTCCTTGCACTGCTAAAACTGCCTTCCACTTTCTGCATTAGTAGTATATTGTCATAGACTTGTAGTATATATACATACAAGAAGTAAATGCTGTTTGGTACAGCTGTTTTTCTACCCTAAAGTCTGAAATGGCTTCACCCCAAAAGCCTGAAATGGCTGTTGTCATTTAATTTACATGGTCAGGTAAAGTAAGAGTGAAATTCAAGTCAGAAATGGTCACAACAAATAAGAAACATAATAAAAATGCAGTTCAAGAACATTGGATCAGTAAACTTTCTACTGGAGTAGGATGGATAGCAGTAATAACGATGTGATTTGTATCTATTTTCACTGCAGCAGTGTTTAGGAATACCAGAGTTTGAGTGGAGGAGGCTGTATGTTAAAAGCTGATACTGCTGTACCCTTAGAAATCTTTAAGGTACATAGTTCAGGAACGGCTTGTAGGCAAACTCATGAGTATGTATTAATTCATCAAAACAAGTTTATATTCATAACGCTTCCATTTTACATAGGTAAATAAAACTCAGCATAATACTTGCATGTATTCTTTGCTTCACTGTCATGCAGAACAGACGACCTGAATTTCTAAATGCAGAATGGCAAAAGCCATTAAATGGCTTTGTCTGAAGCCAGTTACCATGTCCCTCTCCTACAGCTCCACACTGGGGAGGTTTGAGACTGCTACCTGTAAAACAGTTGCTGGTGTCCAGGACGTTACCTTAAAGTACTAGGCTATGAGCAACTCAGAAGCTGCTTTAAATGTTTTTAGTTTAGGCATGGCAACTTTCAGTAGATTGATATAATGACTGTTTGGGTGTGTTCATCTGAATTTCAAAGTGCTGTAATTCCTGCACAGCCTTACATCTGCTGTTTGTCTCAAGCATCTGTGGGAATTAGAATTATGTAAATGTGAGATAGGCGAGATCGATTCAAAATAACAAACTTCCTCATTACAAATCATTTGACACTTCAAAGGCAGCAATGTGAAGTATGCTGTGATGCTGAATGTCTGTTTTTTTAGTCATCTTTTAGACAAAATGGGTTAGTTAATTGTAAATATATCTAGCAGCTATTTAAGTACAAAATACTTAGTCTGAAAGGCTAGCACAATGTACTGTCATTCAAGATCTTCAATTGAAGTTTTATCAAGTTATCAACTGGAGATTGTCTAGGTGCGTTAGACTTTTCTCATTGTACATTCTTCCTGCCAGACGTTTCCTTAAAAATGTAGATGTTACTCTACATGTCACGCTTTCTCCTATTACTGTTCCAGTGACAGGAGTTCATTATCTGTCAGAAAAAGCATAACTGCTGGTACAGACAGATCCTGCTTGGACAAGAGCCGCAGGGCTCATGCTCACCTGGCAGAGGATTAGTCTTCTTTCCTCTACCACAAGTGCCTACTACAGAAAACAGTCAAAGCAAAGCTGTGACCAGAGGCTTTTTCCTGCCCACTGATGCATCTAAAAAGCTTTGGAGGCTTTGTTGCAGTCCCCTGGTGTACATACTTGTTACTGTGTACTGCTGGGTGAAGTGCAGCTATTTGCTGAGCTGCAGAAGTTGCTGGGACAGGAGTACAGGACGCAAAAAGTAGGCAGATAAAACACTTCTCTTTATTTGGCCCTGCAGCAGTCGGTACCAGAATGTGTGCATTTTGGTGACTATGTAATAGTAAAGCTGTTGGAAAAATTGGAGGGAGATGATGATTGGAAAATGTGAGGTGCTGGTCTGGGACAGGCTTGTTGAGAGAACTGCTGGGTACAGGAGCAAAAGTCATAATCCACGGGGTTTCTTAATCTAGTGAGGAAATGCTTAGGGAAAAAATAGCACTTGGAATCAGAAGTCCTAAAAAAAAAATCAAACCTGAAATAAGACACAAGGTTAGAACAGGATTTAATTCTTAGAACCACTTGCCAGAAGAAGCAGCAGATCTCTTCGTGCCAAAAACCAGTAATCAGTTGGGGTAAGTTACTGGGGCCTGTCAAAAATAACCAGGTAAGATTCAAAGCTCTGTGCTACACAGAGCTCACAGAAGATGCTCTCATGTGAAGGTTTGACTGTGTACAGCAAGGAGTACCGTGTTTACTTTGCAGACAAACTTTTCTGGCTTGTCTGTTGAATCTGTGGTTTGGCCGTCGCCTTGCTTCTTTCAAACAGCTAGTTCTGCAGCTGGCTTTTGAGTGGGACATTCCATCAATTACTGTGTTTATTTTTTCTGTAGTGATGTTAATGTGTAGCATTATAACACTTAATAGTAGCTTAATGAACTTCAGACAGCATTATTTTACGAGCAGAGAGTAAGGAGGCCTCTTAATGTTAATTTGCCACATTTTTAAATGAACTTCATTAACTGTGATGCTGCTGTTTTGTTACCACCTATAGCATGGTTTATTATTTTTCTCCCTTCTATCTCAGTGTCATTTTTACATAGTCTGAATTTACTTTGAAGGATCGGTTCTTGGGAACAAGAGAACAGGGACAAAGGAATGGAGACCATAATCAGTTCATGTTACTGCCATCAAAGCCTATTGTGCTGTCCCATTTTATCCCTGAAATTCAATTTTTCTTTCCACACACGTTTCCAAGTAGGTAGCATCACTGTGGCCTGTTCTAGTCCCCTACTTCTGATGGCTGAGGTGGTTTTCACTGATTCCCTGTTGCAGAAATATGCCAACCTCCTTCTTCCCCAGGTGATCCTTGTTGTCTGCCTTTGTAGCTGTTTGCATACGCCTTCTTCCCAAGCTGTGCAATGGTAATCGTGGCATCTAGGTAATCCCTGGACTTGCGTACTCATCACAGAGGAAAATTTAACAAATTAGTGTATAAATATGGAAGACTGATGCAACCATTTTGTTTGTAATTGTTCATTATTTGACCCTAAATTCTGTGGGAGGTCAGGTTGCAAGTTGGGTCTTCGTAGTTCAGTGTGTGAGCAGTCACCGAAAGATTAACGCAGCTTTTTTAGAGTTGTTGTTTTAGAGCGATCCAAGTGTTTAATGTATTTCATATACAAATAGTTTAAATGAATGTTTACTGTACTACTGAATGCTGAAGTGCATCAGCAAAAAATTAATATGAGAATGGTGCTCTTATGCATCTAGTATCTGTAGTCAATCTTATTAACGCTTGGCATCAAGCCCCTGATAGCTTGAGGCATCTTGGCCTGTTTTCAACTTTGCATTGATGCTAGCAAGCAATGAAAAAAACATTTTGCATGTTCAAAAAATGTATAAACATTATCATATGATATTATGATTCACCTGTCTTATACAAATAGCTTAAATAGCCTAGTTAATAACTGTTGTTGGCTTTTTCACACTAAGTTAAACTTACTTTCTACAAAATGCTACGTTTTTCTACCTGAATCAAGCCTTTTTTTTCCAAACTTGTCATAAGCCTAACTCTTTAGGTGAATTATCTTACTTTGAGGGAGAGTTTGGAGGGCGATATGAGAACATAAAGTATTGTTTATTAAATTAGTACTTTTTGTTAGGTTTTGAGCCTTGTGAAATGACCATAGTTCATATGTTTTTATTTTCCAAAACCTATAAATGTTCGTGTGAATTATAAGGGACTTTATCACACATTTTTTCCTGACAGTTTTCTGGAGTTGTGGCTGGAGATAGCATAAAATAACTGACTTCAACTCATGCATGGAGTGGAGACCAGTGGAGATAAATAACTGTTGACCTGAGTGCTCCAAGTCTTAAAATGTGTTAAATAAACTAAAACCCTCATATAAACACTACAGAGCCTTTGAGCAAAAGCTGTATTGCTACCAGAGAAATGTTGTTCTTTTTTAAATCTGTTTTTGGCGTAAGAACAGCTGCAGAGTTGATGTTTTGAGATATTTGGTGCTGAAATGTATGAGTAGTTTTCTTGGCAAACTTGAGGCCGTGCATCTAGATCTGAAACTATTGAAGAGTTTGGTTTTTATACTTGGGAATGAGTTTATCAAAACAGTGTTACATATTGGAGAGAGAACCATTGCTGGCTTCTCAAAAAGTTGTAGGGAAGTGCAGAATTTTACTAGCTATGAAACAAACGTTGCTATCTTTTAGTTATAACTGTGGAAGGAATGTATAACTTGTAACTTAATCATAAAGCTTTAATGTGCTCAGTGCGTGGTTACAATGTAAAGATGTTTCACTCTGAGGATAAACAAGTTCCCATTCTAAAAAATGGATGAGGATTTCTGCATCTGGGCTGGTCTTGAAATAGAAAGTCAGAGCTTTCTAAAGACATCCCAGGGGAGCTCCTGCATTGCCACGTTTGAAGAGGTCACTGTTGTGTCAGTAAAACAAAACTCTTGGATGGAGTGGTTGCTGTTGAACCTTGTCTTACTTCGACTGCGGAGATGCAGTTGGTTCACAGTTGGTGAATAAAGTTTGCTTAAGGTCTTCTGGAGTAAAGGAATTTTGCTCAGATACTGGAGCATATTGTTAGCTGTTGCACAAGTCCTGCAGAAGAGGAACAGGTTTGATAGCCTTTCATTTTTCTTAGCAAGAGTTCTTTTTTGTATGTACTTAATTCCTCTAAGTATGTGTAACTACTGTTTTATTTCCAATTTACTACTGAATTCTAATTCACTATAGGACCTTAACATTACAAACCTTATTTAGATTTAAATTAAAAGTAGTCCACACTTGAATATGTGCTTACTAGTTTCTTACTTGGTTCACAACTTTGTTACAGACATATAGCTAGCTGTTTTTAATTTCAAACTTATGTGAAGTGAAAATAGCCACCGGTTAAAGACAAATTATCCTACTACCTTTTGTATGCACCATTTCACTTCACAGCTGTTATTCTTCTTACAACGTTCACTGTATCTTTGTGAATCACTTATTTCTAGTACAGCCATGTGAATTCATGAAACTGAGCCCACTTTCATGTTCCACTTAGTTTAGATGCCTGAAACTGGTATTGAAATAGGTGATTATTTTCCATCCCAAGGCAGTTACTCAATGACTTGTTGAACTCCTGCAGCCTGGCTTCCTGCAGGTTTGTCCTCCAGCTGATATAAGCTTAATTCTAAACACCTGCTCCGTGGAGAAAAGCTTCAGTAGATGCTTCCCGTGGTGGCCATTTGATATCCAGTAACTAGTGAGCGTTTGCTGCAGCCTGTCCCTCCCGTCAGGGCAGGTGCTGGAGTCTCCTGAAAACAGGGTGCTGCTCAGCAGAGAAACCAGGAGTGAGGAGGTCAGAGCTGAACCCCGATCATCTCCTGCTTGCGGTGATCGGAGCCCAAGATGTGCTCGAAGGAGGGGACGTGCACATACATGCTTGGGATGTTCTTACAAAGGAAAAGAAAACAGAAATGCAGCGTAGGGCTGTAGCTTTTATGTTGGCCAGGGGTAGAGGTAGTAATAATCAGAGTAAAGGACTCCTCGTTCTTCAGAGTGTTTTCTACCTTAATTATTGGAGTTCTGTGCAGAATCATAGGGCTGGTAGCCTCCCTCCCTGTAGGCACTTGCAGCTTAAAAAGCAGTGATGTTTTAAAAGCTATATGTATGTAAATGGAGCAGAGCACAGGATGATGGGTGGATGTACTCATCTGTGCCCGATGGAGTTGGAATACAGAACACTGGAACACAAGGAGTTCTCCAGAGTGTGGTACTGACTGGCGTGGAAGAGCT
This sequence comes from Oxyura jamaicensis, assembly GCF_011077185.1. Lineage (NCBI taxonomy): Eukaryota > Metazoa > Chordata > Aves > Anseriformes > Anatidae > Oxyura > Oxyura jamaicensis. The sequence continues at coordinate 89,283,828 of NC_048896.1, read as the reverse complement.
GTGCTGTTTCTGATGAAGCCAAGTGCTCTTGCTACTCATTTCTTCCATTTCCTTAGTCCTAACTAATGAAATATGCCGTGGAGAAGCATGAAGAGTAGAGTAGGCACAACCACAACAGGGAATTGTGATCAGATTAGAAATAAAAAAGAGAAAGCAAAACCCAAAAACATGGGTCACAAGAGCATATGCAGGTTTTTTTCCAAAGGTTTATTGCGTGATTGTATCTTAGTATTTCCTTCTATCAATCTGCATGATTAAGGCTTAACTGTTTGTTATCAACTGCATAAGCTGTTTCTTTCCCTACAGATGGACTTCTTAATGCTTTTTTGAGATTGTTCCCTAACTTTCTATTTAGTCAGCAGAGAAGAAAAATCTGTTTATTGGTGCAATTTAAATGTGATTGTAGTTCTGAAAGGAAATCTTTTAATTAAAAATGTTCTCCTCTGTTTTCTGGTTACATACTGTCTATTTAATGGAGATGACTGCCAAGCTTTGACTTCTTTTGGCAAATACGTCCAATTAGCATTTCTGTACCAAATAGAACCTTTTTATTTTGAATTTGCAAAAGGAACGTAGGAATTCTTCTTGCTTACAAGGGATTTTTTCTGCCTCAGCAGCAACTACCGTCTTTTCTGCTCATAGCTGAGGATTGCCACATTAACACCTCATTGATAAATTCGTTCAGTTGGGATTCTCTCACTAGCTCGTTGACCTAAAACACTGCCTATATGCTTCTTTAAAAAATAAATAAGTCTGGTTTTTGATGAGGCTTAAGCTAGGAAAAGCTAACAGATCAGTGTTTTATTAACAAACCAGCAATTTATTGTCTGCATAGCATATTCAGATCTTTTTTTTTAAAAAAAAAAAAAGTAGGCAGATGAAAATGTTTTTGTTTTAATTTGGTGTAAAATCCAATGCTGCTCATTAGGAGGATGCATATAGCACAAATAAGTGTGGGGAGATGTATGAAGATGTTATTTTTAACTTGAATCATCTTTCCATTCAGAGCTGTATGGAAAAATATGTAGACAAGATAATGAATGTGGTGGCATCAGATATCAAATGACTTATACAGATGAATGACATGGGCAAGAGGTTTTTAGGTGGTCATATTATCAGGCACAGGGGAACAATGCACTTTTTTAACCTGAGAATATAATTGGAAGTGCTTCGAACTATCAAAAAGCAAAATTATATTTTTTTATGGAGTTAACTGCCATACTTCGAGTTGCTTTGAGAAGGCATTGATTACCAAAAAAAAATAATAGACAAAAAGGGGGGCATAGGGAGGGGTCAATATTTGTCTAATTTTAATTTAATTCTGTAAACTTGCAACTAGCTGGGGTCTGACATCAGTGTGACATACCTGGGTCTGATAGCACTAGAGCTGTGTGAGACCCTTTGTTCTTCTCCCTTTGTTCTTCTGATACAGCGCTGTGGTCATATATTCTGTAAAATGTAGTTGCATGTAAACTACCCTTAATATTTTGGGGTTTAAAGTCACATGAATGAAAGCTTCAGGAAAAGTCCATACTTAACCACTTATGCTATGATTTAGAAATACATGGAGCGTGTCTACACTTCTGTAAACAAGAATTCTGACAAATCTAGTGCAATCGGGTGTGTTTTTCTAATAACAGGGAATTCCTGTATTTAAAAGGAAAAAATGGCAAATGAAGTGCAAAACGTGAATGTGATAAGTTTGCTGCTGCTTCTGTTTCTTTATCTTTGTCACGGGAAGGTCTTAGACTAAGTATTTTCAGCTGTCCTAACAGCTGAAAATGCCACCTATTTGAATGGTTTAGTTCGCTGCAGCTCCTACAACGTCTGTCACTTAGCAATTCAGTTGTATAATTTTCAGCACTTTGCTGTGAAGACTACATAAAAATGAACTTATTCAAAATTGAAGTGTGTGCTAATCAAATATTTTAGTACTGGATTACTGTTTGTGTATTGAATTATGGTATCCCACAGTGTATTTTCTGCAGGAAAGTATGAACTGTCACAGCATGATGTGTTTGTGCAGCTCGGAAATAACTTCTGGCAGTGTCCATTCAGAATGGGCCTCGTTCACATCGTTTGGAAACATCTGAGTCTTTTTTTTTAAGAAAAAAATATGGGAAAAAATCTTTGATAACCTGGGAGATCTGTACTTTTTTAGGAAAGTATTGTCCTAAAAAAGAGGTCTCTAGAACAATGTCTTTTGTATCTGTCTTTTGGTTCTGTTACATGGACTGCTGTGTGAAGTGTCAGTACAATTTAACAAGCCCTACTTTCCTTTTGCTTTGCTTTTGAAGGACTTAGTAAATATTGAGATGTTTTTGACTGCTAAAGAAGTGGAAGAGTCATTGGAAAGACAAGAGACTATGACTTGCTTGGCTTGGTGTCACGATAACAAATCCAGGCTCAGGAAAATGAAGGTATGAAAATGTAGTGTTGTTAATGTTTTGCTTAAGTAGTGGTTTTCTAAACTACTTGGATATTTGATGCGGTCAATTTGGTTTAAATTATAGGTCTTGAATGAGGCTTTGTATAAAAGTAAGGACAGTAAGTACAAAATCCATCTTTTAAGGTGTAGGTTACTGGCTCTGAACTAGCTCACTTGAATGCCAAACCTGAATGCAAATGTGCTTAGTGTCTTGATGCATGTGAGTCTGTGTGTATAGCTCTTCTTGCATCCTGCTGAGAATATAGTTCCTAGTTTATATATGAAGGTATCTTAAGAGTGAGATGAGTTGGTAAACATATGTCCTGAAGCTTATCACTGAGAGAAATTTAATACAGATTTGTCTTAGTATTTTTGAAGTGTATATATTAAATGTTAAAAAACACACACACACACACACCTTGAGTAAAAAAATAACCTTCTGTAAGAAACTGGTGAAGTTTCTTGAAAAATAGGAGTCTAATCAAGGAATAAGTGCATTAATTTGTCTGCCGTTGAATACTGTGACCTGAACATGCTGTATATTCATTCCTGCAGTAGGTTTAAATTTCCTTATCCCTTAAATTCTGCATTTTACAATGTCCTGTAATCGTTTATAGGGCTTGCAGAAATCTGTTTTTTAACTATATTAACCAAAACCCCTGCCTCCTTCAGAGATGTCTTTTTCTAAAACTAAGCACTTTCTTTAACCAAAAAATGTTTAAGTGCAGTTAAAGGTAAGCAAAGAGTGATGTTCCATGTCACTCAGGGATGCCAATGTGAGAATGAATGGAAGATGGGACACAAAAGTAAAATGGCCAGTGATTACTCTAAAGAAAATGATGATCTTGTTATGGAAACGATTAAAGGAAAACCAGAATTGGTATGTAAACACGATTGCATAATTATATTGCTGGGGAAAAACAAAATAAATTATAGTCTTAATATGCTAAGCAATATAAGAAATAAAAATCTCAATGTCCTATTTTTTTCATCACCAATCTTCAACAAGCAAGGAAGGAAAAATCTTCCCCATCCCTCTTCTTGGAAAAAAAAATATATATATATATTTCTGCAAGCCCTTCTATATATTTAAAAACCTAAGGCTGTGAGAGATCAGAGTTGGAAGAAAAGAAGTCCCCATGCTTCTTTCGGAAACACAGACATTTCTTCTGTTTCTGGTTGCTTAGCTACTCATCAGTGTTACTGTTCTAAAACCCAAGCCACCATCTAAAAATGAGCAAAATCAAAAAGTCAAATGATGTTGGCCTGGGAAAACACGTAGTCCTGTGGTCTTTACACATGTGAGCCAGCTAAACTCTTGTGAATAGCTGCTGTGGAATTGTTTGAAGGTATGCAAAGCTGAAATATGTGCATCATCTGACTGTTCAGGACTTTTTTCTTTCAGTTACACTTGTCTACAGAACTGATAGAGCCACTGACTTGTGGCTTGCTTGAAGATTTGTTTAAAAACAAAAAGACTGAAGATTTTTTCTTGGGCTGTGGGGTTTTTTACCGCTGAAATAGTAAAAAGGAAATACCAAGCCCTAGGATTTGGTATTTAAGCCATTTAAACGTTTGATTAATTTTATTAATAGAAACAAACTTAGCTAAAATTCTAAATGAGGCTTTTGTGTGGATCTCAACAAAAGGGAATTTTAACGTAATTCTGTTTGAAAATTCCAAATAAAATAGAGAAGAAATTTTTATTCTTTGCTAAATGTAGGTACAAGTACAGAAAAATGTGTAGATGGAAAATAATTCATCTGTTCCTTAAACAACTATATTTTATTGAGTAACAGAATGTATCACACTCAAACGGCTACGTTTCTAATCTTAAAACAAATCGTTGAAATATGTGCATTAGTCACCCTAGGCAGTTAGCTGATACAAATTTGGAGTTGCTCAAATTCCTCATGAAGTCACTGAGGAATTTTGATATTATTGTGCTGATGGACAATAAACAGAGGGCAACTATTCAGTACAAGCATGGGGGAAGAGAAAATAAACTGGGCAGATGGGGCAGGGTAACTGAAGGAATCGTTATTTTTTTAAGATTTAAAGGACTTGGGGTTTTGGTTGTAAGGTAATAAAACAGTTGACTGTGTCCCTATAAAGAAGGATAATGACTTGTTCTTTTTAATGGGGGTGGGTGGGGAGAATCTGTTTAATTCCATATATTCAAAGTTTTTTATAGATTTTGTGAACTGGTGATGGAATTTGATTTAAAGGGGCACTGTCAACTTCATTAGGCTTCAAATTTTACCCTTGTCCCAAAACAGGTAAATGGCACTTGGTTTTCTTGTTTGAGATTTGTCTTCAGCATGGCTTTTAGATGTTTGACAACAGCAGCAGGATAGTAGTTTGAAGAAAGGGAGGGGGAGAGATGACCGCAGTAAGCTAAACTCCGTGCTGCTTTTTGTTAATAGAAGGGGTTCAAAGACTTGTTTCTTCATTGCAGTCTTCTGGGGAACACCTCTCTTGTTTAAATTATCATATAGCCCCAGACTTCTGCTCAATCTACTACTTTAAACTGTAAGATAGTTTAAAATCCCTGTTGTTCTCACTTGCATCCCAGATAATGATGGTTTCAGTCATTAGGAAGAAGTTTATCCCTGCTAAACACTGAAATTCTGAAGGAGGCAGGAGGAGTTTTGTTTGCTTTTGGGGGATTCTGTGCTGACGTCTTGTCCACAAATCAGCATTTCAATTTTTTTCATGAATACCTAAAAGCAAGGAAACAAGGTTGCATGTTATTAACACTTTTTGTTGTGCACACATAGTATTTAACATACTGTGCAGTGCAGTTGTGGCACCATCTAAGACCCTGTCTTGTCTTTAATCTCAGAGTTGTCTGGAGTTCAGCCTAAGGATTCAGGAGTTCATTGAACTCATTCGACAGAACAAGAGACTGGATGCTGTGAGGTATGAAATTAGGATGCTTACCAAACAAATTTCTTAATAAGATGCTATAAGATGCTATAATGCTTCCTTAGTAACATGTGACTATTACTGCAGTACCCAGAAACCCCACTGCTGCAAAGGATCTTACTAGCACTGTTGTGATCAGGTTTTGCATTTAAGTTGGGGTTGAAATTTTTGAAGGTGCATCTGGGAGGACACCATACCTTTTTAACAACTTACTGTTGTCATTTGAACTCTGCATTTTTTCTACTCTTCAATCAAGGGCTAGGAAGCATCTGTTTGTAAAACAACTGTGTATTCTGGTGACGTGTAATGAACGTGTTTACCTTAAACCCATTTTCAAGAGGAACAGCTAGCATCTTACAGAAATTCATTGCAATTTTATCATAAAAATACAAAAATTTTATCATCACACTTTATTATAAAAAATACTAAAAAAGATTAATGAAATGCCTATCTCAACTTTTCATACATCTCTGCATTGTTACGTGAGGATAACAAGCTATGTTATCCTCTCCCACTCCCTTCCCTTAGTCCTGAATAAAGGAACAATCTCAATATCCTTTTTTACCTCTTTTGAACTTATTCAGTGTTAGGACTTTGAGAACAAGACAACACTGCCCAAGGTGGTGTGAATGAGTCAGACTAGTTAGACCTAATCACAATCTGACTTCAACCATTAAGATGATCTTTCTGGCAATTTCAGTACATAAGGCAATTTATGCTTTTAAGTTATTGCTAAACCCTAAAAATCAGGACCACTAACACCCCAGGATAATGCAGGAAACCAGTTCTGCTGAAATGAGTGGAAGGTTGGTAGTGGGACTATAAAACGTGTTGATAATTCTTAAAAGCAGTGATCTTGCCAGCACCATAAAGTATGATGCAGGTGGCAGAGCTACTGAAGCTTAGACTTGGACAAAGGGGAAAGGAAGTCACAGCAGGTTCTGTTTTATAAGAACTTTTAAACCTAGGGTGAAATGACAAGCTTTAATGGCCAGACTTCATGCTTCTTTAATGCATCACGATGATAACACTGCACCTGAACATTTCCATGAAGTTTGATATTTAGGGAGTTGCAAGTCTTCCTGCCTTTAAAGCTGTACTGGAAATGGAAACTGGCAGGAGGTTTGTATTTTGTGGAAAAGCTCCTTTTTGGTCAGAGGAGTGCAGAGGTATAGGAAACATATAAAGTGTCATAACATAGCCATAGACTGGAAGTGTTCTAGCTCAGCTGTCTGCTTTAGATGGAGAAATTCCTCCGCAGGGTGAACTGGATGACTTTTGAATAAAATGGGTGAGAGAGTCTTAATTGTTTAAAAATGTAAAAAGGAAAACACAGTACAATGTTGTTGAGAGGTCAGTCTAATGCTAACACCTACACCAAAATGACTTGCCTTTTCTTTTTGGGGGTTATTACAGATTGTTCTAATTTTGTTCATACTTCATGTTTGCTTTGAGATACTTCACATCATTACTACTTTGCCCTACTTGCACCTAAACGATCATTGTTTTGGTCGCACCCAAATGTGCAATCGGATAGAACTGCAGCTAATTTTAGCATGTTAATAATTCGGAGGGGAGGATCTACGTGCTGTCACTTAGAGGTGTGCACATACCCTTTGATAGAGCTCTCGATTCTAAGGAATTAAGTCAGGTACAGTTGAAAAGGGTGAAAGACTCAACTGCCTGGTCTGTTTTCTGAAGCCCATTGTGCTCTTTATCCAACAAATACTGTGCCTCTGTGCCTTTAGCTTTACTCCCTTTTTGCCTCTTTGCCAAATGTGCAGTCATGCATCTTAACAATAAATAGTCCATGCTCTAAAACTATTTTCTTTGAACTGCAACTTCCTTATGTAGCTTGGAAACCAGAGCTGAAATAAGGAGATGGGCTGAGAATTAGGACAAGGAATTAAGGTCATTCCGTATTGTATTGTTATTACTGAAAATTTGTTTCCTTCTGATTTTTTTTCCTCGTAGAACGAGTAAAAGTTTGCAAGTTGTCACCCTCAGCATTTTAGGATCCACTGCTCTTGACATGGGATAACTTGTACAAGCATAGGCTGTTATTGTTTTATAGTTCCTCCTTTTTACCTTCGTGTCTTTCTTTCCAAATGTCTATTAAAATATACCTAGGTCCTCTGAGATTTAAAACCTACAGGTCCTATCTACATTGCAAGTAAGCTTCCATACGTTGTGTCAGTAGGGCTAAGGCATTCCATATATCTATAGAATTTCAGGGTCAACAAATATTTTATACTTGGCAGTTATAACTTGGCAGTGGTAATAACGCTGCTTTAACTTTTTAATTTCTCCTAAATGTAAAAGGAGCTGCTGAAGGCCTTCTCAGTTCACTCTTTAACAGGATAAGTTTTGATAATTTTGTACTTTGAGTTCAGCTTCTCGATGCTGTCCTTTTAAAGAATGTGGCTGAAAAATGTCAGCTTTTGCCATTACATTCTACTTCGCTTCAAAATAAATGTCTAATGAGTAAGGCAACATATATTTGAGGAAGGGGTAGCATAAATCTTGCTGCTTATAGCAAACTGTTGCAACTGGTGTTTTTATTAGCTTGCTTCTCTTAAGTGCCTGCAGCGGGATTCTTTCAGTATTGTGTCCGAGGTGCAATAAATAGGTCAGGCATCCATTAGAAAGCAGAGAAAGAGGCTGTTTACCAAGTAGTTTCCTGTATGAGTGGAACTCGGAGAGCTGACATTTTGTTGAAACGCAGCTGGTGTTTAAATAAGTTTGAAAGCTTTGCTTACTGCCTGCTGAGAACCTCTAAAGTGGCATCCTGCTTTTAGGATAAAATGGATGTGAGCCTTAAAAATATATGTTTTATATAATAAGTGTTTGAATTTCTGTAGCTTTTTAGAATATATCTACAAACCGACCTTGCTCTAAGGTAGCTTAGCAGAGTGGTCTTGAGTTTGTTTTGAGAATATACAAAAACTACTACTTCAATACAAAGAGTAAATCACTTCTGCTTAAGTACATCACGAAGGTTTTTCTTAGCCTCGTGTGATCAGCTTTTAAGTCCTACAGTCTCTCCAGGTTTTTGGAAGCTCGTACCTATTGCGGTAGCAGCGACTGGCCGATGATGCTAATTGCACGCTTTCAGGGCTTTCACTAGCCTCAGTCGGGAAAATGTGAGAGCATTCTGCTACTTTGCTTTCATGGGAGGCTAGAGATGCACATTCTTAGCCAAGGCTTAACAAAAACATCCTGCACACTTTTTCTTAGGACATCAAGGAGAAAAGTAGTAAAAGAAAAAAAAAAGCTGGTGATGTACAGAGAAAGAGAAAATGGCCACAGTCTACTAATTTCAGTGTCCTTATCTCCTGCAAGAGTGTATATACACAGCTTGTTCCTCATCTCCATCTCCTTGAAGGGAGAGGGGATGTGGTTTGAACAGTTGCATAAAAATAGTTACCAAATAAAAAAACACTTTTGAGTGTTTTGATTATAAATTTTGCTAGCAGTCACAGTGGTCTCTGAGATAAAGGCATTCAGGCATGGGTCAAAAAGATTGAGCAGAAAGGACAAGTCCTTTCTTGAAAATACCCTACGTTTGTGTTCAGTTATTGATTCTTCCTGATAAATGCATTAATTCAAGTATTCAGGCATCTATAGATACATACTCCATAGTTTAAAAGCTTTTTAAAAATCACGGTACCCTTACTAGACAAACCGTAAGTCTTAGCCCTCGTAAATACCCTTTCAGTTTGGGATTTGTCAAGTACACTGCTAGCTGTTCCTGCAGCCCAAGGAGGCGCTGCAATTTCAAACAAGCAGAAGATGACTTTGTCTCTATAGCGTTTACAGAATCGCTCTGGGATTTGAGGAAAGGAAAAAAACTTCCTGCCTATTACTTTGATCTGTCACAAGAATTCAGTTAGTGGTTTCAACGAAGGTCCACTGATAACCATTAAAAAAAAAAAAAAGCCCACTGCTGTAGCTATACTGACTAATATGTGCTAGTGGTGCTAAAATCATTGTCAAAAAGTACTCTGAGGTTCATATACACCTCCAAGAGCATGACGTTTGGATAGAGGGAGAAAAGGAGAACAACAGAACAAAAAGGGAAGGGGGTAAATAATGGCACGAGAGCAAATAAGGCGTTATTTATACATTCTGCAGTTACAAGTACTCATAGTACTGCTTCTTGCTGCCTGCTTCTTGCTTCCCAATGTTAAAAAATGAGCACTGTGAATTAACAAACTTGCTTTTCTTTCTAAAGGGTATCTTACTTTACTTCTGCTTCTGTTTGCTGGCAGTCAGAGGATAAAGTCAGTCCCGACATCAGCATCTCAAGCATAATGGGAAGACTTCCTTGTTTTCTTAAGGGGCAGAGACAGCAGGGAAAGTCAGGAGGTGACAACTAACAGAAGGTCACTTTAGAAAACCTGATTCCTTCTGGCTGAACCCCAGAAGGCCTCCACACCACAATTTGTTCAGTATTTTTCAAACAATTGAAGTGTTGGCTTGCCGGGCACTTCTCACTTGAAAGGCTAGCACCCATGTAGTGTTTTTTTTTTTTATATATATACACAGCAAAATATTTATTCTAGCCCTTCTTGAACATGTGCATTGTGTGGCCAGTATTTGCGTGTTGCAGCTTGTAGCCCTCCAGGAAGGGAGATGTGAGAGCAAGTTGTCGAGGCCTGACAGGGAGAATGACCACAGTGCTAACAAGGACGGTGCAAAGCCAAAGTACCACTTCTGTTTTAACAGCACGGAGCACAAGTGCACAGTGGTCATTTAAAAATGACTTTTCTTCTTCCTCATGAGTGTACACACAGAAATTTAGTTCAACTGGTAGGTCTGAATTTTTGCTTTCCCTAAGCTCTCTTTAAATGGCTCTTGCTTTTAGCTGCGGGTCTGCACAAATGCTTTAGCTCTCTTCCAGCATGTTCACCCTGCCTCGGCTCTACTCTCAAGCCACGAATTTTGTACTTCTGCTCTCATACCAGTAATCACCTGGGGAGCAATATTTACATTCCTGAATTGCTCACCCAAAATAGGAAGCTGAGTGGAAACAGTCTGTCCTGCATAACTTCCCCTGCTTCCTGCCTTGGGTGGGAGAGGAAGTAGGAGCTCTGAAACACTGCTCAACAGCCTGTTCGTGTGCTATTGGTGACCCAGTCACAGTGAGTGGAAGACAGCTTTCTAAGTTCTATCTAGATCTTTCTTTTTTAAAATTCAGCCCATGAATTGGACAATTAAGGAACACCATATGCTTCTAAAATAATTTGTACTCTTCTAAAAGATCTTAAAAGATTTTTTAACAAGTTTAAAAGGAACGAACACTCACCAGAGCGCTTCAGAGATGACTTTGTGGCTTTGCTGTAATACAAACTAGGGAGACATGCAGCACAGAGAAGACTTTTCTGCACTTAGGCAATGCCAGAAATTCAATACGGAGCTGGTTCTGTACTCAGTCTACTATGCAGCGTCTGCGCAGCACTGAAAACAGGCTTTTGGCAGAAAAGCTGAACTAATTATCCAGTTTAAAGGCTGGAGGGTTCGCCCGCAGACTTAAACTCCAGCTTGAAAGTTGATGATGTTGAGAAGACTGCATAGGGAAGTTTCCATACAGCATTTTGAAGTAGTCAGATATCCCTACCTGATAATCCTCTAGTTTCTTGGTATTAGTTTTGTGGAATATCTTAATTTCTTTTTGCTTTAAAGATATTGATAGTAATTCTGTCACTTCCCTCAAATATCCAAGGTTTCAGTCTTGTGCATCTCTTAAGAACAAGTTCACACTGATTATAGGTTACGCTTGTATTTCCCTGGCAAAAAGTAAGAGGCTGTTACTAAGAAGCTTTTTTTGTTGCATTACCCTACAATTTCTAGTGGTCTGTACAGAAAGTGACACTGCCTTCAGCCTGTACCAAAAAATCACTTACTCAAAAGCAAGCGTTCTCCCAAATGCCCGCATAAACAAGATAAAATCAGAAGTGTTTAAAATTTTAGTGGTTTGTAATACCTGGTAACCAGACCACATTCCTTTTTGCAAGTGTTTGCAAAAGGAGTGTGATGCATTGAGCTTGCATAAATGGAGACGTTTCTTCGAATGGTCACGGACATGTCATTCTGGGTGTAGGTGAGGTTAGACTTCATGCTACAGTAGAAAGTTCTGGTTTCTAAAAAAAAAATTACAGTATAAAATTGCTAATGTTTAAAGTCGTTCTTGCATCCCCATTTACAGGACGTTTTTAAAGCCCTTTAAGTGCACCACCTTTTTGATTGTGTGTATTGGGAGTAGGATCTAGAGTTTTTCTCTGAACTCTAACGTAACTATATTAATTTACTTGATTTAGGAGCAAATGTATCTAAAAGGACTAAATTCTGTGTTTCAGACATGCAAGGAAGCATTTCAGTCAGGCTGAGGGAAGCCAGCTGGATGAGGTTCGACAAGTGATGGGAATGTTGGCCTTTCCTTCAGACACTCATATCTCCCCCTATAAGGTAATATTATGCTTGAAATTCACTGATACAGCAGAATACTAAAACATGCTTGTAATTCTTTCCTCACAGGAGAATGCAGTGATAATCTGTAGATAAAATAGTTTTTTTTTTAGTTTTTCTTTCTAAAATCTGTCTTTATAGTCCTTAATGTTAAAATCAATCCTTGCCTTTATATTAATACAGATAGTACTTGTATGGTTGCAGTTGGATCTTAATAGTAACACAATCTCGGCACTAAAGATTTGGGACCGGAAGCATGACATGCAAATATACAGCAAGAGACAGAAGATGGGGAAGTAAAAGGAAAAAAGAAAAAAGATATTAGGCTGTAGCCTTAATACACTAGCAGTGGTTCTTTATTGAACTCAAATTAATGTTCTTGTGGTTGGGATGAAGAAGGATCATTTGGATGATCTGAAAAGAGTATTTGTAATGCTTAAAGGGGTTCGTTTATTTGAGTTATACAAATTAATATTGGTATTAGTGGTAATAACTACATCTAAATTTAAATTAAATGAAATTCATAGGCAATTACTGTTCTTACAGATGGCAAGTTTATTCTGTGCTCATGTGCTAATTCTCTGCAATTTCTTTTAACGTCGTATTGGAGGAAGAAGGTAGACAAGAGTAGAGCTGGCTAAGCAAGACAATCCTGTGAAATGCCATGCCAATACGTGGCAATGTCAATATAAACATGGTTTTTAAACAATTGATGCTGAAATCAATGGTTTAAAACCAAGCAGAATTAAAGTCAATTTCTTTGCTAATCCTGGAGTCCCTGAAGGATCCTGGTATTTCTTATTCTGCATAAGATATAAGAACATAAATGGTGTAAAAGACTGGATTTAAGACAGTTTTAATTGCTTTGCTAGCTAAAGAAATATGCAGGAAATTGACAGCACTTGAAGCAAAATAGAGGATTTTAGATGGAATGTTTCAGTGAGAGAGAGCAAGGAAAAAAGCTAGTATTGTTTCACATACAGCCATCCTTTTGGAACAAATTCCCTGTTCTTTGTGAATCTGATGTAAAAATTCTAGTTTATGGAAGTGATGGTTTTGGTCCTCTAATAAGTACCTAGATAAACCAGAATCAGTCTAAGCTTGTTTGGAGGTAACTTTTAGCATGTTGAGTGCGAGTTGTGTGCGTAAATGGCTCCTTAAAATAGCTTTAAGTTGAATTACTTTTAAATCAATGAAAAGACATCTCTAACGAATTGATTTTTGTTAACCCAGGGGAAGAAGGTTCTTTACAACCAATTAAATGAACTTTCTCCAGCTTGTTGTCCTGGCTTTTAGTACTTGAGGAAAACTTGTAGAAAGGTGGACATTTTAGTGTTGTGGAAAAACAAGCTAGTTTCTTTTGGTATTTTGTGAACACACTTGTGTAGCTCTGGCTAGAATTATTCCATCTGGGCATTTAGTAACTGCTTTTGTGTCCAATCACCTAGGCTGTCAGTCGTAGGATTTTCTTGATCGTTTGTGGTACTTTTGCTCTTAATTAGGGATCTACTTTAGACTCTTCTCAGAAATTGCCTTAAGGTCAGAACAAAAGCTAGAACTCTGGGAACATTCCGGTCCTAGATGGGGCATTTGATAGAGCAAACAGTTATGCGGTCTGGTGGTAGAAATAATGCTTTTTGCTTTACTAAATGCATACACATTTCTTGCCTTAACTCTTGCCTGCATCTGTATGAGTTCTCAGCCATTTTCCTTGTAGATTTGGAGCATTTGGAGTCAGGCAAATATTTCCTTACAGATTCTACAGGATTCTTTCCTTCCCCATGCATTTACATCTGGATGTTTTTCTGCTGCTTCCTCGTGTCACATCACCTCTTTCTTTGTGCTGTTTGTTTTTTTTTTTTCACTGTAGACCCACAGTTGGTCCAACTATTTCTACTGGGAGACATTTTCCTTTTATCTCTCATCTAGTATTCCTGGTGGTTCTGCATCTTCGGTGTAGTTCCACTCTCCAAATGCTTGTCAGAAAAACAAACCAGGACTGGTTTGAGCTGCATCTGGTCTCTAGTTTTTTTTTAAAACCAGGAACATTTTTAGATAAAAATAAAACCCCAAAAATGGCAACTTTGCAGATCCTGTCTCTGGTCCAATAGTCATTCTGCCTCTGTTCATGGAGACACAATTTCATTCTGTATTAACAGTTACGAGTTATATGTAAACTATTTCTCCACGCTATTCAGATAGCTCTGTTGTTAGTTACAGTTAAGGGATGGAGAAACTTCTGCACTTAGGTCATTCCAAATCCACTCTAGCACTTCTCTAAAAGCTGGCCTTTTGCAGTTCTGCAATGTATTTCCTAAGTTTCTTTCAAATGTAGTTCTTTGAACATGTAACTTTAAAGTAATGATGAAAGACTTATTCATAAAATACTTTGAAATATATATGTCTCAGGCCAGTCTGATCTTTCTGGGGTGGGGGAATTCAAGAGTACAGGTTACAAGAGAAGGTGGTGCTGGAGTTCATCCTTCTTCAGTCTCTCTTCTGGTGTGAGCAGCTAACTGGGGAGAGGTAGGGAGGGCTGAGGTGGTACGGAGTGAAGCATGAAGACTGACGTCTGCATCACACTAATGTCACTGCCTAGTTACTTTTGGTATAACGTGTTTTGAATTTGCTGCTGCTCTCTGTGTGTTGTCTGTCATTAAGTCTTTAAATAACTTTCTCTAAAAGCATGCTTAATAAACTAAAAACACTTTCTTCTAGCTGCCTCCAAGTGTAGAATGTGCAGTTGATAATACTGAACTTATTTCTAAGAGTGGTCAGCACTGCCATTTCTCATAACAAAAGCTGCAGGTTATGGATACGAAGGAGGAAAGGACAAGGTCTTTACCTTTATATAGGAAATATCATAAGTATATCTTCAGTCTTCACTTCCTACTTGATTCTCTCACGCCATTATCTTTAGGGTTCAAAATATTCTTCTGTGGGCTTCTTTTTTTTTAATGGAAGCCACGTTAACTACTGTTCCCTGTCCTCTAACCTGGAGTTGTGCCCCCTCTTCAATTTAAAACCCTTCTTCCCCTCAGAACTGATAGGAAATTCTGTAAATATACATATATATATATTACATCACAAAGGGGTATCAGTAGAATTAGCCCAAGTTGAGGTAAAAAAATAAAAAAGCTTCTAATTATTCAACAGATGTTTGTCCAGTATGATGTTGGTTCAGAGGTTGTAGAGCAAACATCCACATGCTAATGTTGCTTCATAAGCAGACTGGCATTCTAGAAAGGAATAAAGAAAGCCTTCCCGGGATTTACATACCTTAATTAGAGCATTGGATAGGTGGGGAAGTGGAGGAGGGTGGACATAACACGTAAATCTGCAGTTAGGTCGCTTTTGATAGAGCAAAGAGCATAGGTACAGAACGCTTACCGCAGAATCACTTATTTTGAACATAGTTGTGTTTGCTCTAAAAGCTGAAGCGTTTTCTTTGAGCTAAGATCCGATAGCGTTAGAAGCTCACGTGCACAAGTATAATGAAAAGTAAGTTTGGTGGAATATCAGTCATCTATTTTATGTAATAATCAATCTAAATTTCTAAAAGTCAGTGTTAAAAGGTCCTTTCTAAACAAGTACCCTCATGCTGTGCGTTAACGTGTATACTTTTAGTCTGTAATGGATTCAGTCTAGTGAGTTCTGTACAATTCACCCCTCCCAGACTCCCTTCCAGGACAACTAGATTAAAAACAACTTATAGCTGTGGTGTTGTTTTTTTTTTTTAACAGGATCTCTTGGACCCTGCTCGATGGAGAATGCTGATCCAGCAGTTCAGATATGATAACTACAGACTACATCAGCTGGGAAACAATTCTGTTTTTACTATAACACTCCAGGCAGGCCTTTCAGCTATAAAAACACCGTATCCTTTAATGCACATGCTGCCAGCAAGCACAAAAATGTTTTTTCTTCTACAAATGCTTTGCAGAGAACTCAAAGAGGAAATCCGGCATTTAAATATTTTTATTCATGAGTTTAAGTGAAGTGTGAATTGGCCTCTATTAAATTAAGGGCAGAGAGTAATAAATTGCATTACAGGTTAAAGAAAAGGGGCAGTGGGGGGCGGAGGGGAAAAAAGAAAAAGGTGTAATCTATGCTGTTTTCATACTAGGCCATCTTTCCATCTGTCCTAATATGCTTGCTGGAGTTAGTGAGCTGGATCAGAACTATGATTTCTTTTAAATACTTAGAATTTTATCCTGTTTCATTTTGATATGAATATTCAAATATATCTGTCCTTGGAAACTGAGATTTCCTACACACCGTAGTGTATTAGAGAAGTACTGATGCGTGGCAGGTCCTTTTTGCTCACTCGTGTTCTTTTTTGAAACCAAGCACTTGATTTTTATATGTATATATTAAACTTGAATAGTTCAGTACATTCTGTAATGTATATTATGCAATATATAATTCTATAATGTCTAGTATGCTATATTTGCACAATTTACTACCTTTCTCTAATGTATTTCATTAAACTAATTCATGTTGCATCTTTGGTTGTGCCTTAACTTGCTGTTAAATAGACAGTGTTATAAAGAGGACGGGAGTTCAAAAAACCCAGACTGCCCTGTGTGTAGCAAATCCCTGAACAAGCTGGCTCAGCCCCTGCCTATGGCACATTGTGCCAACTCCCGACTAGTCTGCAAGATTTCGGGGGATGTAATGAATGAAAATAATCCTCCTATGATGTTACCAAATGGATATGTCTATGGATACAATGTAAGTGTTGAAATCAAGGACTTTCTGAAGTCTAAAATAGCAGCGGTCGCGGGAACTTCCTAATAAAAATAAGCTTTTAAATTTTGTTAGGCAGACAGAAGCATCATCTTTATTGGCAGAAGAGAAGTAACTTCTAACAGTAATTTTTAAGGGACTATATGCTATAAAATTGGTTTTTAAAGAAACTAATGTATGGCTGAATGCAGGAGTTGATAGCATGAAATCAGATGGCAATGGAAATTCTCTCCTCTGGAGTGTGTTAATACAGAGTAAGTAGCTTTTGTCGACAAAGATATTTTGACCTCAGAGTATAACTTTTTTTTAAATGTTATCTAGTAAAGAGTTAAGTCATGTTTTGAATTACTAATGTTTTGGTTTTCTGTTGTGAATGTTATCTTTTGATTTCAATCTTTTCTAGTCTCTGCTTTCTATTCGTCAAGATGACAAAGTAATTTGCCCAAGAACCAAAGAAGTCTTCAACTTCTCACAAGCTGAGAAAGTCTACATCATGTAGGTCCGTAGAACACACGCTGAAGTGCCGCTGGAATTTTGACACAGTGTATATTGGCATACCCTGCAAAGGGGGGGGCCTTAATGTGTGGCAAAGAAGCAAAAGCTGCCACCTTGGCGATCAGACCTGTCGGTGGCATTATTGTTTCTTGCGACCAAAGATCAATGAGCAACAATAAACACTCGTTTAAAAAAAAAAAGAGAGAGGAATTATGACTTAAGTTTGTACTTGAATAAAAACAAAAACAAATTTTGATTGTTAAGGTTTTGTAACATAAGGTCAAAAATTGGACTCTTCTCAAAAGTACTTTCATCTTCTAAAGGATAACTTTCTTTAAAGATGGACACTTGCACTGGGGGAAAAGTTGCAACAGATTTGAAACTAAATCCTTTTTTCTTCCCTCTTCTTCACAATTGTCCAAGACCCTTTTGTTATGAAAGATTTCAGTACCACAAATATGTTCTCCTTTAAGCTCCTCTTTGCCTTCTTTATGATCCTCTCGTGAAGTAATCATGAACATGAATCATGTAACTTATTTCCATGGGAAGATGTTGATGTCATTGACACAAGACTGGCTTCTCTGGAGGATCAACTAGGGACTGGTTTGAAGGAGTATGAAGTCTTTTTCCAAACCCAAATATTCTAAGGAGGTTGCATAAGTATCAAGAGGAACCGAGAACATTTCAGGCAAAATCCAATGCTTGTTTAAATGTTCTTTTTCCAGTCTACCATAGTGTTAAAGTCCTTCTAAAGTTATTAGTTATGTGCATAGGGTTCAATATGAAATCATTAGTGCTACTGCCTTATTTCTTGCTTTGAGAATGTACTCACATGAAAATGAGCTGGTATTCTTAAGTGTTGGGCGAAGTTTTCTGAAGATGCCTTGCAGGATGATTACATAATTTTAGGGTCTAAATAGTATTCATTACTGAAACTAATAGTTCAATTTTACTGACTACAGAACACATCCTTATGACTTTTGAAAAGAATTAAACCATTGTAGTTTAAACAAAACCATATTGTAGAGGTTTGTATTTAGCGCTTATTTTTGCATGTTGATGTTGATTAGCTAATAAAAGATTGTAAATGTAAAACATGTTAATAAAAATTGTTTTCCATTCCTTGATTATATAAAATAAGAAAGTTGCTTTGTATTTAAACATAAACAAAAATCTTTATAAGGGTCTCAAAAGGAGTACAACTGACACGTGTCTCTTACTGTTCTGCAAGATACATTATAAATAAGAGCACCTCAGTCAAATACCTGTTTTTGGTTTCAACTTCTCATGAACCATCCACTGTAGTCTACGTTCCTGTCAATTCTCTCACTTCCTACAAGATTCCCTAATGTCCTGGAGATCTTCTGCTAAAATGATGTTGTGGGAGATGCTAGATATGAGGTTTTGATGCATCACTGATTGCTTTAAAGAAAGCTACCAAAGAATACTGGGGAGAGACCACAATTTTACTTACAGATTACAAATATATAAACAGATTGTATGTAGCTGCTACTCTCAATCTGTAAATCCCTCCAGTGAGGTATGTCTTCAAAGGTCCCCTTTTCAATAAGCATACATTATTGATGCTTCTGAACTGGTAGATCTGGAATGCTGCAGAGCTGTCAGTTTGGTAGAGGCCAGCTTTTCTTGCGGTTGTTGCTGGAAGTGTCTCGTTTCCCTCTTCGTTTTCAGAAGTGGCAGATACAGGTGACTCCTGCTTTGTTTTTCTTCTTAGATGGAGACAGATGATGGGAGCTTACATCAGTAATCGGAGTAATTGGCTATCAGTTAAGCACTAACTGATTTCTTCCTTCCTGTTGATGCAAGAGCAGAAGCATCATCAACTCAAACGTGCCCCGGGGAGCAGCATTGCTGAAATCCAAATGGAGCAGCATCCATTTTTCCCTTGGTTGGCTCTGCACAGCATCATAGCAGGAGAAGGGCGAGGAGAACTGTTGAGAGTGGCAAGCTCGCTTCTCCCCACTTTACAGAAATGCATAGAAGCCCAAGGGAGCAGGGAGGAAGGGGTTGATTTTTATTTTTTAGTAAGTCCTGGGGAAATGCATATGGTAACTGCACAACAATTATAGGGCATGGAAATTGTTCCTTTTGCTTAAGTACTAGTTAGAACTGTGGTTTCCTGAGAAATCCAGACTCCCAAAAAACTAGTTTGGGAAGCGAAGGGAGGAGAGCTTCTGTCCTGCAATAGGAGGCCCTCCATTTACAGAAAATACTTCAGCAGGCCAGGTGCCAGCCTGAGGTTTGTGTCCCTGGTGGTGGTTTAGAAAGAAGGCTCCCCGGAAGAAGCTGTTAGCTGTGATTGCTTGCATCAGAAATCTGCACTCAAACCACCTGCTTTGACTACAGCAAGCCCAGTTTGTTCCAGGCAACTGTAGCCTCCTGGCTGACCCCCGTGGACAGGGTCCAGTAAATGCACTATAGGCTGGTTTTCATTCTCTGGCTTGCTCCAGCATGGCTCCAGAAGCCTTCCAGCCTTATGGGGGTCAGAAATGATTGCAGGGGAGGATTGCTGTGCTGCAGCTTGGATTTCTGCTTTGTATTCCGACTGCTCTCTGCAGCCTGGAGCTCAGAGTCCAGCAGAGGTGTTAGTTCAGAGTTCTGATCTCTGGTGCCTTTAAGTATGAAACCAAGAGTGGTGTGTGATTCACAGCAAGCATAAGCTTGTTGCCTGTAAACAGTATTTTAATAACTTTATACTCTGCTTTGCTATTCTGCATCTTGTTTTTTGTGTGTCAACCAAGGGGATATCCCGTGTATGCTCAGATTTCATCATCTTTTTGGCTGTAAGTATAGTTTGGGTACGTTCTGTCAACAGCCTGGGTCAACACGGCATTGATTCCTGCTTCTGTGTACAGTGGGAAGAGGGCTTCGGAAGTACCATTTGTGTAGCACTGAAAGTAGGGCAGAGTTACAGAGATGTTGTCCTCAACAGATGAAAGTTTGGGTAAAGGTTTGCAAAGCCTGTCTCATTCTAGCAGTATCTTACATAGCACTAAGATCAAATTTTATAGTGAGGAGTCTGTCATACAACTTGACTGTCAGCGTACGTGGAAACTCCACAAGTATTGTCCTATCCTGTCTGAAAACCGGACCTGTTCTGCCAATTGTATGTATGTGTCACCAGCCATGCCTGCGTTTCACATCAGTCAAAAAATGGCCATCAGCTGCTTTAGATGACATTCGCAGTCTCTTTTATGGATGACCTGCATCATCTAAATGCCTGGCAGTATGCTGAGGCAGAAGACCTAAGACAATTCATTTGTTCCCTTAAGGGAACAAGTTACTGCCTGCGTGATGAAGGGCATCCTTTGGAAATGGAAGAGGTTAATTAGTAAAGTGAATGCTATCTCCTCTCAGGATCTGGCTGAGCTGGAAATGAGCTCTATCCTTTATGACACTGGGAAGTGCTGTGACCTTTTCTCGCTCTTGCCAGCCTTTGTGAGACTTGGGGCTCTGGGTTTTAGTTGTGGTGCTTGTGTTAGAGTGGCAACAGTTTGTCCCGGATGTGCTCAAAACAGATTTATCTCTGTAGTTATGCAGAGGTTGAGAATTGCCTTAACCTTTTTTGTTTCTTGTGGATCAAATCACTTGTCAGAGCTGAAGGTTGCAAACGGGGGGAGAGGTAATGGTACTATTTGTCACACCAGGTGACTTGACCCATGGGTTTCTTCAATGTGTTTGAGCTTGAAGTGTTCCATTACCCATCAGGGTACAGAAGGTTCAAGATGCTGAGATGGCAATGCTTTCTGTGGTGAGAAATAACGAAGCTGGTATGTTCAGGCAAAATGCTTTGCAGGAAGTATTATAGACTCATGGGCTGCTATGTTTGGTTGGTTTTGGTTTGTTTTTAATCCTCTAAGTGTATCCATTCTTGTTCTATTAGTGAGATCACTTTGAGGAGAGGGGAGAGGATTGATTTGGGAGAGGGGGAATGAAAAGGTTACGGGACAGTTGGTAATCTGTCAAAAGAAAGCCTTTTTAACATTCTTAACATTTTTTAACATTGTTGAGAGGAGGAAAGTATATATATATATATATATGGCTTTTTTTCTCCTTTCCTGTATGAGGTTGCTTGGGCAGAGTATGTTGGGAGAGCTAGGCCAAGTACTTCGTCAAGGCAGGTTTGGGGACCCATGATTGCATTGTGATGTGCATTTGTCTTCTGTAGCACCGTACAGAGCTCACTTTGTGTAAGAACATCAGTACCTGTAGCTGTAATCAGATCTCTGCTCTTCTTCCTTGCTGTAACGAGGTGTCAGATTCTGCTCAGCATGTTGCTTCTTCCTGCTCTATCCTAAGTCTGCAAAGTAATTATGCTCTGTCCCGGAGGCAGGCCGATGGGCCTTTCTGCCACCTCTGCTTTAATCTTGTACCCCTTAGGCCAGAATTCGTGGTTGTATTCTCCAACATACTCCACTTGAGGGCCGTTTTTCCTGGTTTACCTGGCTCTGAACAGTAGCTCTTCTGTGGCATGACTTTCCAGCATTTGGTACCAATTACCTGCATCTTTAAAGGCAAAACCAGGTATTAGTGACCATATGCTGCTCCGGCTGTCTCGCTCCACGCTTTCTGAACTAGCACACCAAATAAGTACAGATCCCCAGGACAGCTGATAAAATCTGATCCTTAGCTGATCCTTGGATCAAGTAAGCTGCGAGTCATTTCTTCTGATTACTGAATGCTGCAGGAACAGTTTGTTTTTATTTGGTGACAAGAGGCATCTGCAGGTTCAATGCTGAAAGGGATCCCCCTGCCCTTTTGTTTTTTAAAGACTCCGTGTCAGGTTGGTTGTGCAGCATGTGTAGCTCCCAGCCAGGCTGGAAGGCAGCATTTTTCGTAAAGAGTTGGCCTGGTTAAACTAAGCTTGCTTGGGAAAGGAAATGCAGCTCATCTTTGTTTGCTTTAGGAAAAGAGTGAGGCAGAGACGGACAGCAGGATCTGTTCTTAGCTCTTCACTAACACATCTCCTCATGGCCAGGTAGGCTCTGTAAGTAGAAAACCCTTCTGGCAAATAGCCAGGGAAAGACAACTTGCACTCGTGCCCAGCAAGAGGGAGGAGGAAGCTCTAGGGCCCCGCTGTTTTTGGAGGTGAGGACAAGATTGGATTTTGGCACGATAGCTATGGAGCCAACAGAAAGTAGTTCTCAATTACAGCTGACTTTTGTAAGAGGTTCAACATGGATGTGAGCTACTTGTTGAAAAAACTCTAGGTCTAATCCTGACTTTAGTCTGAACTCAAGTTTTAGGACTCCGTAAAAGGAAGTTCTTCATTTCAATGAAATTTTACCTTACTGCTAACTAGCGATGATAATTTCACTGAGGAGCTCATGGATTTGAAGAAGGTATTTCAAACTCCACCACAAAATTCTATTTGACCATGTTAAAATTGCCAGAGATCTGTATCTTAAGCCAGAGAAAACCAGCTGCAGGAGTGTTAGTACCACAAAAAGAACATTAGGAAATAGCAGAACAAGAAATCAGAAAGGATGATGAAGAACAGTTTTGTTCTGACTTACTGAAAATGAGCGCAGGGTGTCAAGGTGGAGTTCATGATGGCTAAAAGCCAGTTATCTTTCACGGAGATTAACTGCAAAAAAAAAGTTTTTGAAAGTGCAAGTAAGAGCAAAAACAACATGAAACTACTGCATAATCGCATCATAGAGAACCAGACTTAATTACAAAACTGCACCCTCGCTTCCGATAAAGGTGATGATCAACGTTGGTGGATGGGGTTGAAATAATTTAGCAATGTGGAAGTGGGGAAAACCAAAATGTGTGCAAATTGTAGAAAACAATCTCTCTCCTGGAGTTCTTGATTGCTTAGTTTTAACGGGAAGAAGCTGTTACAGTGTCCAGCCAGGGTATGGTATCACCTGCATGGAGAGCAGCTACTGGAGTAGATCCATCTTAAGGGGAAGGGAGCAGAAAAAGAGTAACCTGGAGCTGCCCAGATATTCTCAAAATGCGCTGCACTTAAGAAAGCAGTTGTGTGATAACTGCAAGAGAAGGGGAGATGTTTACTGGGGATATTTTATGCCATACAGCTGTGATGATCGCTGCTGTTAGGATCAGTCTTCTCAAACAAAGCACAGATGTAACGCAGCATTACGTGGGATGGCATTGCCTAATAGCTGGAGAAGATGGGAATTAGGAATTGCATGAGGATCTGGCTCAGAGATGAGAAAAGGTGGTGTGAAGGGCAAAGTGACTGATGGGGTTCCTGGGATGTCTGTCATGGAGCTGATACTCTTTGTCATTACTGATGCTGCACAAAAAACAGGAACGTGCTCATAACAAAAATAACCTCCGTCCAGAGGATGCTAGAATATTACCTGGGAAGTACAACAGATAAGCTGGAGGAGTGGGATAACAAACAGAGGAGATGGTTTTAGCACTGGAGTTCATTCAGCTGTTGATTAGGACTTCACATGAAAGAGTCTTCATTAACTATCACGACCGTGGAGGGCTTTGAGCCTCCAAGGTCTTGAATCTTTGAAACAGAAATGCAAACACAAAATGATTGCATAAATGGCTCTCTTACACTGAAGCTGGAGCAGAGGGAGATTGCTACGGTGGTCAGTGGGGTGAACCAAAAATCCCTTTCTGTCCCAGCCGGCTCTGCATAAGACGTTTCCTTTATTCCCAAATTCCTGTGGAAAACCAAGGCTGGTTAAGTGGGTGATAACACCCAAGGGTGTACTACAACTGGATTTGTTCCTTGGATCCTGTTTCCTATCTCATGAGAATAACGTTTATGTTGTACATTCCTTAAGGCAATAGTTTTATCTACCCTGCAGAGGAGCAGTTTTTCCCACGGAGCTCCTCCTGATTTCCCAGCCAGGACCTTTTCCTAATGGAGCCAGAAGGAAGAATGAGAGAAAGATGATAAAAGCCTATTCAATTCAGGACAAAAAGATCATTAACTAACTTAAATATTTTGTTCCCCACCCATGGACATTAAGCAGGATCGTATAGACAAATCCCCAAAGGAAATAAACAGATAATAGAATCAGCAATTTCCTTTTCCTCCTTTGCAAACCGCAGCAAGACAAATTGCTCAGAAGAGGCAAGACCAGAGATGAGGGCAGTTCTTCAGGGTGCCTGTGCGTGCCCCATGTGGAGATGTCTCCTCTGTTTAAGGAGGCAGTTTTAGGGACTAGAACAATAGAAATACTTTGCTAAAAACTGAAGGGGTGGGGAATTAGGTTTAGGAAGGCTCAAGTCACCCTGGATGTAATCATTAACGACACCATTATATAAAGCGTTTTTTGTAGCTCTGATCCAGTTAATCTGCTGGGTGGCTTCTAATCTCCTATAGCACTTTGGAAGAAGCTGGGAGTCTGTAAGTGGGTCTTGCCCTCAGAGCATCTGCAATTTAACATCCTGTGGGTTTGGAGGTGCTTTGAGCAGCTACACAGCTCACCTGGGTGCATGTGAACTGAGCCACGTCCGGCTCCGGGAGCCATGGCCCTGGTACCAGCTGAATGCCATCGGGGCACAACCTCGTCTAGCTGGGTGGTCACACGGTGAAGAATAGAAGGGAACTGATGTTGCTGATACAGTGTATTATTATTATTATTATTATTATTATGAGCAATTTGTCAGTATTGGTCTCAGGTACACATACGCTGACGATCCAGTCTTTGTGATACCTCTTTACTTTGAATTTCACTGTCATACCCATTGCAAAGCTCCAGCTTCAGTGATGCAGTCCCCACTTCTAAAAACAGTGAATAAATAGTGTGATATTTTTGTAGGACAACAAATTATTCAGTTTGCTAAGCAAAGGAAAAAAAAACACTGTAGGCACAGCTGAAACATTTCTAAATAAATTTTGCCTGTTCAGTGAATACCAGACCTTCTTCAACATAACACCTATCATGTCTTCGCTTTTATAATAATTGGGAAGAATGTCATCTGCCCTGTTAGACAGATGATCCTGCCCTTGGCTACAGTGCATTACCTACCTCTATATTTAGAGCCCTCCACTTGTGGGTAAAATGAAAAATTCCTCACTGAAGTAAGATTAGCAGATGCTGGTTCCAGAAATACCTGTCTTATTCTAAACCAATTAACAAAGGATAACAACTGGTTTCCTTGCATCAGGGAACCATAAATAACATAGCCTGGGATCTCCATGTTTGAAGATGTGAGACGCTGGATGAAATGCTGAATCTGAATGCAGGGTTTGTCTTCATTGCTTCTATCCAGCAGTCTCTTTCCAGGAACAGCATACAAAGAAATCACTGCTGGTACCATTTTTGTGTTCTTGGTTGAAAAAAAGTTATGACCTTTGGGTCAACAAACCTTGTCTTGTATCTTCAGGTGCCTATTTAAAAAATGTTGCAAAATAATTCCTTTACCTAGGATGTGATGAGCTTAAAATGAATCATTATTTTCCTGATTTCACACCATAAGAAGAAACAAAGCATCAGAATATTTAGAACACAGATTATGCCTGGTTACACATTGTAAGTAGTTGAACAGAGCTTTGGGCTCCTATCAAAAGTCTCACATTAAATGTTAAACTAAAATGTCTAGGCTAAAGCTTAGTCTTGTAGTTCAGTGGTTTCTTGAACATTATAAGAAAGGCTTTGTGCAAATCCCACTAAGTGTACCAGTATGGATCAACTTTGTTAAAATCCAAAAGATTAAAAATGCAACCTCACAACTTCATCTTCTCCAACCAGTCCTCCCTGCGAGCACTTAGAGGAGATGCTCTTAGGGCTTCTAGCCAGTAGAGGAACCTTCCTGCCACCCTTTTATGTCCTCACGTGTCTTGAAATTGAGAACATTCTCTGAATGTGTTGCATTTAACTCAGGGACTCTTCAAAGTGTTGTAATACCCTTTAAAATATATATAAATGTATATATGTTTGCAAAATACTCTCCCTCTATCCTGTCCTCTCTTTAGGAGGAGACCTGAACCACAGGAGTAGCCAAGGCTCCTGCTTTAAGATTTACTGTGTAACTAAGTCACCATAATTTCCTAGTCCTGCCTCCTCTGTTTTGTGGACAATTAATCTTCTCCAAAACTCATCGCCTTACAGAAGAGCCAGGAGCTATGTATCTACAGTCTCCTGATTTCAGATGACCACTCTCAAACTTTTTACAGTCCAGAGCTGTGTTCAGTTAGAGCACATCTGTCAGAAAAACATCATCAAGAGAGCAAGAATGTGTTTTCTCACTGGTAAAATATGTGCCTTGTTTCCAGTTTGAATTCATCGTTTGTTTGTTTGTCAGTGCTTTATTAAAGCTTCTTTCATATAATACATCTTTCCCTGAAGATCCTTTTATTTTTTGAAAAGTTACCTTTGTTTCTTAGAGAATCAGAAGTGATTTAAATCTTTATAGACATTTTATCAGCTGTTTCTTTTCTGGATTTCTCAGCATTTCCATTTGTTCCTGCAAGGCCATGGACTCTGGCAACTTGTAACACTACAGATAGGGCTGGAATATCCTGTAAGAAAACGAGCTGCTTTAACCCACCTGTGCCCATGCAGCATTCTTACAACTCAGTGGTGTTTTCAGTTCATCACCGGTGCCCTTTCAAGAAAGAGCCACTATTCTACCAGGTCCTATTCTATTCACTATTCTTTAATGCAAAAGAGAGAAAAGTTAAGTTTCTTCATCGACTTTTTGATGCAATTGAGCTTTCTTCCTATCTTCCAAACTATCTTCTGTGCTGTTGTTATTGGCTGAAGGGTTTTTGTACTGTTGTTGTTTTCTCCTTTTCATATAAAAGGTGACATGTGCCACTAGAAATTTTTAATATTTCTATGTTTTTCCAAAAATTTTAATCCATCCACTGTTGCACAGGGACATACACATTTAATACCTCCCTGTTGCACAGGGACAGTGGTGTTTGGGAAATGTCTCCACATTTGGCTATTCCTAAGAGAGAAGTGTTCTCTTTTTAATTGTCATTAAAAGTAGTTTCCTTGATGAAAAGGTAGTTTCCCTGAACCCAGGAATGAGTTTTTCAAATCATTTCCTACATATTTTATTGCAAGTCTCTGATCACATTAAGGATTGATCCAATTAAAGACTAATTCCTGGCCTGGAAACAGCGTAGCCTTATGGAGGGATGGAAGGTAGAGCAAGAGAATGTGTTGTGAGTGGAGTCCATAAGCAACATTTATAGATGAACACGTGTTTGTGTATATATGGATATACATTTGTAATATGCTAAATACATATCTGTGTCACGTGCATTTATGTATTTACGTGTGCACTTACGTGTGTTTTAGAATGGTAATTTCCACCTTTGGTTGCTGAAAGCTCCTGGGCTCCCAGCTATGCCCGCAGGTCACCCCGAGGCTTCATCTCTGGGACGCCAAGCCTGTTGCCACAAGCCGATGCTCCGAGCCTGTAGAGGTTCAAATCCTGCAAAACAAAATTAAAACATACGAGAGCGAAAATGATCTGCAGGAACGACAGTGGCAGCATCCCGTGCGGGACGCGGCAACACCCCGGGCGGGATCTCGCTGAGGCGGCGCTCGCCTCACCACCAGGCCCGAGGCCCTGCCGCGGCTTTCCCTGCACCGCCACCTGCCGGCCCCGGCCCCGAAACGCCGCGGAAATTTGATTTGTGCTTATAATTCACCCTAAACAATCGTACACTAAAAACATATAGTTTTAAGCCCCCTGCCATGGGCAGGGACACCTCCCTCCAGCCCAGACTGCCCAAAGCCCCGTCCAGCCTGGCCTTAAACGCCTCAAGGGATGGGGCACCCACAGCTCCTCTGGGCAGCCTGTTCAGTGCCCTACCGCCCTCAGAGCGAAGAATTTCTTCCTAATACCTTATCTAAACCTACCCTCTTTTAGTTTAAAGCTGTTACACCTTGTCCTATCAAGCACTATGCATGCCTTTGCCAAAGGGCAAAGAAGTCAAGGGCTTTATAAAGTTCATTTTGACTCTTATCTGAAAATGTAAAGCCCTTTATACTTCCTGTAGCTTTGTGAGCTTAAACAATCACAACTTTTTCTTTCATAGCTTAGGAAGTCATGGTTCTCAGTGGTTGTGCTTCCTTCGTGGCACTTAGGAAAGTGGTGACAGAATATTTTCTGTGATTTAAGAGGTGAGAATGCTGTCAGTCATCCTGCTCAAGGCTATCGGCAGTGCTGTTTCCTGCCTGCACTGTCCCTATAAGTGTATCTTGTCCACCTGAAATTACTGAGTGCCAGGTTTGCATTTAGCTTTAAAAAAAAAAAAAATAGAAAAAGGAAAAATGTTTCCCAGAATTCAAGCTCCATGACCTGGGGCAGTGCCGAGCCCTGCCAGCAGCTGATGAATGACTGTTCCAGAGCAGCCTTGTACATATCCATAGATCACAGATCCACACAGACTCCGTTGGAAAAAAAAAGCCTCTCACCTTAGCTACATGTTACTGATGTGTCAATACCTGGTAAATTTTTATGCAGGAAATTATTAGAGTAGCAAAAATTTTGGTCATTGTTCTACTGTCTCTCTTGGAAATGTTGACCTTCTTAATAGGAAGTCAAGAAAACTTCGTGTATGTTTTACCCACGTGTATTCATCACAACTGCTTTTTTATTACTTTATATCAATTCTACTGTTAAGACTTGTACAATGATGAAAAGTAGCAATGAATCATTTAAGAGGCCTTGTAACACTTGAGCGAAACAAGCTGAAACACAGGGCTGTGAGAGTGATGCTGCTGAGGGATGTGTGACTGGAGGTGCTGCAAGTCAGGGAATGGGGCCAGCCTCCAAACTCTGTGCTCAGCTTTTCTGGGAGGCTTTTTGTCAGCTTAGTCTTTGTATATGTAGACTGCATCTATAGTTCATGTTCTGCATTGTATTGAGGTTCAATTGCCTGAAAGTTTGTGAAATAGTTCGGGAGTCTCAGCAATCCACAGTGTAAAAGAACAGCTCTGTGTTGGTCAGTGGCACTGTCACCATGCACTTGCTGCAAAAAATGAGGGTGCAAATACAAGAAAACTTGAATAAATATCATTTTGCATTTTGTTCCCACTTAAATAAATATTTAGCCATGGGAGTGTAAAACATCTCTTTAAAAGCATAAATATAAATCACAGAATAGTTTGGGCTGGAAGGGACCTTAAAGATCATCTAAATCTATCCAAATGATTGGCTCCAGACACTTCACAAGACTTGCTGCCTTCTTCTTTTCATGATACTTCCATCTTCCTTTTAATTATACTTCAGTATTTCCTTCTCTCCCCAGCTGTGGTCTTTGCACTCTATTTTTGTCCCAACCACCTCGTAATCTCGAGCCAGGGACTTTCCTTCTGTCTGCAAAAGCTGATTTGTATAAATAATCTTTTCATAAAGACAAAGTGTTCTTTTATTATAGCAGTTAAAGAAATTCCCTAGAAAAGGGGGAAAAAAGCTTGTTTTGATCCATGTGGCTTTCTTGGTCTCTACTCACAAAAGATGATAGAAATGCAAAAAAGGCCTGAAGGCTGACAACGTGCCTGCTTGGGACAGTTGTCTGGTGACTGAGGACGGGCTCCTGTGAGCGAATGATCATGGCATCACTGGGTTGTTGTAGCCACCTGGCGTGAGAACAGACTGGAGAAATCCGAAACTGAAAAGCACCGATCAGCCAGTGCTTGTGCAATGCTGTTCCTGTTGGCTGGTGGAGGTGACAACAGCTTCACATCAGGAATGGATGTCGTCCTGGTAAAACAGAGCCAATTAAGAGTTAGACTCCACTCTGTGTCCCCCAGTGCTCCATGGAGAGAGGATGAATCATCTCATGTTCTCAAGAGCTGCTTTTCTGGTGGAGCGGCTTTCTCTGTGGAAGTGATGCTCTCTTGCTGGTTGTTGAGGTGAGATACAGAGAGTTGAGATGACTAAACAAGACATTTCATTTCTAAATGGATGATTTTCTTAGGTGACTGTTGTAGACACATTCATATGGCTAAAAGGAGTCTATTTGCCCCCTAGGCCTAATCTAGAGGGGTGTGTATGAAACCTTGCTAAACTGTGATAAACGTATCACATAGGGGTGTAACTCCTCACAGCTGCACTATTTATAAGCCCTCCCCTTTTAACCAGAGGCCTTTAGCAGTTTCAGAGCAGTTCTCTTTTTTCTGCATCCTTAGGAAAGGAAGAAAAGAGCAATATCTTTTGGTATCTGAAGCCACAACTATGCACAGCTGCTCATTTGGAGAGACAGCAACTGTGGTTCTTCTGCAGGTGATGGCTTTCTGAGGGTGGGATGGCTCAGATGTCAGGCAAAAAGAGCTTCCAAAATACACTGTCAAGGACTCGATGTGACACCCAAACCAGCATCTTCAGGTTGATTAAGAAATGTCTGCTAACATAATCTATTTGAAAGGAGTCCCATCTGTATACATGTGGCATTTCTGTCACTGTGCAATTTAGCAGCAGGGGATCTTCAAGCAGAATTTGGGCTGTATTTCCTCTTTTGTTCTCTCTTCTACATGATAACAAGCTTCAAAGTCCTCCTTTTGTGAGCAACCCAATCCGAGTCCTGCCTTAAAGGCTGGTATCCACACCCCCAAAATAAACAGAGACCTTGCTTGCAGGTTGGGTTGCTCCTCTTTGGGTGCATTCTCATAGAAATATTAACTTGTGATGTTGACCTATCTAGCCTGGAGGAATGCCAGCTGGTTTGGAAGTCATTATTTGCCTTTCTCTTTAGGTTCCAGTTAGATTTTTCCATGAAAGTAATAGCAATTTTTTATTACTGGCTTGGAGTTTTCAGGAAATGCTGTAGGATCATTTTAAGACCTATTCTAGGTGCAAGTATAAGCTAAGTGTAGGTAGGTGCTCCTTGATTTGTGATGGTTCTCCTGAAGCTATTCCTGCTCCATCCAACTTCCAAATGGTTATTTAATTAGTGATCTAGACCATACGGAGCAGGTTCATTCATCTCCTCCTATGACAGAATTATAAAATGTTACAACAGGCCGAAGTGTTGTCACAGTCAGTATTTCACATAGTTACAGGAGGTCGCCAAGTATCTTTGGCCTTGCATTATTGATGGTTTAATGAATAGAGCATTTTTTCCTTGAGAACATCTGTTTAAATATAGTCCTTACCCTTTATGAGATTGTTCAGGGCTCTCAAATAACTGTCATCCTTTCGCTTGAGTCAAACTAGCGGTTAAGCATCTATTCTTCTCACACAGAAGGTCAGTATTTTCTTTGCAAACCAACTGGCACAAACTCTGTGACAACTTAATATCAGTGTTTATCATGTTTCTGCATCTTCAGGCCTGAAACCAAAGTTATTTTAACTCCAGATTGTTTGTAGGAAAGCTTTTTTTGCCTAAGTTCCATGTTGGCAGGAGAATAAACCCTCCTTTTTAATTTTGTATCATTAAGCTGAAGACAGCTATTTTAAAAGTTCAGTGGGGTTTCTTTTTGCCTGACATGCTCTTTTGCTGCACAGCTGAAAACAATCCCAGGCAAAGGATCATCTAATAACATGGTGGAGCTGTCTCCTACCTGGATCTTTCTTTTATAAAAATACTACACCTGAAAATTTAGTATTACATGAAAGTTTGGAACAATCCTTCCTAGAGCCATCAGCCTGACATTTTAAATATGGGACAGAACAGCTGGCTCTGCTTTAATGTAAGAACCCTCAGACACAAATAAGTGGTTTCAATGGATGAAATTCTTTGTGGCCCTATACTTCTTTGTCTATGTATTTAGCCAAAGATACTGGACTTGCAGAACCAACAACCTTTCCTGATCCACGTGACATAAAGCAGCAGACTAAGGCTTTGCTGAAAACAGGTGTAAACTGGTAGTAAGATTCAGTGCTGAGGTTCTGAGGGGCAGCGGGGTCTATTGGCTCCTGCCTCTGCACCCCACAGTGTTCTGCGTTCCCCTGCACCACCTTGAGCAGGAGAAAATCAAAGCAAGTGCAGAGTGGTTGGGACTTCTGCAGCAAAATGATTTCTGCAGTGGTCTGGCTCTCTTCAGCCTTTTATCAGATTGGTCTGGATGAAGGAAGCATGGAAATATTTGAATGGTGGATATTTACCAGGTTCATTGAAAAGTAGATGGGGAAAGAAACTCAGCAACTCGAGCAAACACAGTTTTATGTAATTGCCTGTGATCAAACAAATAAATAAATAAACAAACAGCTTAGCTGTCGCTGGGATTTGCCTAAGGGACCACCATGAATGAGTTACACAACTCAGCATTCATTCATCAACCGATTCTTTGCAAAAACCATATGGCTCCTTGCAGGGATTTCTTAAACATTATCCATGGATATGAAATGGTGACTTTGTAGATGTTAAGTGTGTTGCTTGAGGCTCCTTTTGAAATGCTGTTTCTAAACATTAAAGCAATGTTATTGTCGCAAGCAATAACCTAATAGAAAGCAGTTGTTTAGGCACTTTCAATCAAGTTAAGAAACGAAATAGAAAAATAAGAAATATTGAAAGAGTAAACTGATCTAAACTTTAAAGATTAACTGTGCCATTGTATGTGGTTTTCACACAGAAATGTAGGACATCTGTTTTACTAGATGGAAAGCAACAAGGAGGGAAAAACATTATTTAAAAGTAAAATGCCATTGGTTTCATATATCAAGTCAAAAATAACAGAACCACTGCAAAATGTATGTATGATTTCACTGTAGGAAATGTATTTGAAAATGTGAGTTCACTACTTGTAAAAAGTGTTTAATGATGCCTTTCCTATCCCAGAAGCCAGCACAGAGAGCTGCAATATGAATTCACATACGCTGCTTTCAACACACGCCTTAACCGTGGATTAAGGGAAACACCCTTCATATACCTGATAACATTTCCAAATGAGAATAGCTATTTTAAATGTCTCCCTTCTTCAAGATGCTCAAAGTGGGCACCTGCGAGGGCTTGGTCTTTCCCAGTGGTTAATCAGCGCTTTCAGAAAGACCTGCAGAACATTCCCAGTGAGGCACCCAAACCCAAAAGCAGGCCAGGTGCTACCAAGAGTGAACCCAGGGGAGCTCCACAACCTCCAGTAACTGAGCCACACTCATGTGGCTGCTGGAGGGGGACACCAGAACAGGGCATCACTGTAGCTGACCCTAAGGATATAATTATAACAAGAATCCATTGAGTATTACAGATGAAATTTTCAGGCTTTTTAAAAAAAAATTATTATTATTTTCCCCATCTAAATTGACTCATTTCAGACTATTTTCTAACCTCTCGCTATTTGGCTCCTCCTGGCTTGTACTGAGCATGTTCAGTGCGTCATCAAAGCGTGTTGTACCTCAGTTCAACCAGCCACCTACTGCTGCAACTATGCTTACAAGGCGTCAAATGCAAGCAGGGAAAAGATCAGGAAGTTGTATGTATGCATGGATGGAAAGGGGAGACGTGAAGCTGTGATGCTGCAGATGCCTTCCAAAATAGCGACCCATATATTTGTCTTATGTGGAATTACTGATGGTCTTAATAACCTTGCCCAGTAGAGATCTTGCAGGCCAGGCTTCGGGCAGGGAGAAGTTTTTACATTTGCACTTTGTTTACAGGTTTGGAAACCTATGTGGATAGAAATTAAAGAGCTCACAGGAGCTATTTTGCTATCTCTAGTATTAGGTAGACCTGATAGATCGCCATAAGTCTCTAAGGAGATGTTAATTTTCAGTGACAGCAAGCACCCCTGTGCTCTGCTGAGTTCAGCTGGCTGCATGCTCAGCCCACCTGAAAATAGATGTTTGTTTATCTAGACTAAATTCTCATCATTTTATACAACAGGTGCATTAACTTCTCTCTCCGTATGCCGATGGGTTACCTACAACATTCACCAAGAGCTCTGAAGCTCTCATGTGGAAAGTGTCACATTAAGTACAGTTATGCTGCAGTAACTCCCTCGAGAGTCCTGACAGCTGGGCTTTACCCACCCTTCTGCTTCCTTTCGGGCATAACTCACTGATACACAGAAGTACCGTTTTGCTAGGGCTACACCAGAACAATCCTCACCTGTGAAATGCTCCAAAGGCAACCTGGTTTTTGAGTACTGCAAGGTGGAGGAACTTTTCCAAAGAGAAAATCCACACTTTCCATCAGTGGAAGCCAAACATGCTAAAGCACTGAAAAATAAATAAATTAATAATAGTTTTTTTCCTAGCAAGGACTGGGCTGTGCTTGCTTATTTGCTCACGCCACCATGCCTTTTCACCCCCAACCTACAAATCCACGCTACTAAGACATTTCACATGGTGCAATGCTAAGAAAGGCTCCGTAGACCTCCAGGCTCTGGACAGCAGCAGCAACTCAACAAAATTTGCTTTCTGGTGCTGAAGTGAAGTGGGACTGGGTTGTGTGGTGTCTTGAGGAGCTGGTTTACTGCCTTCCTCGCTTTACTTACTGCCTCTTATCTACTCTTAACTAGTGCTTTAGGGAAAGAGAGAGGGGGGTGGCAGGTTGGAAAGCCACTGAGGCAGAAGACCACTGGAAAAAAAAAAAAAAAAAAAACAGGATTTAACACTCCAGTCACCCATCGTGGGACAGGAGGCGAGTTTTAGGAGCTGTGGCACCTCAGGATGGAAATGTCAAATGTTTGAGGGCACTCAGGGAAGGAGCAGATGTTGTCATTTCTCTCCCATGACACAAATGTCCTGCAGGGCCAGCCAGGGCAACCTCCCTGGGCAACCCGTCCCAACGCCTGACTGCTCTTTCTGAGAAGAAATGTCTCCTCATTTCCAACCTGAACCTCCCCTGGCACAGCTTGAGGCCATCCCCTCTGCTCCTATCACTGGTTACCTGTGAGAAGAGGCCGCCCCCAGCTCCCTGTCAGGCAGTAGCAGAGAGCAATGAGGTCTCCCCTGAGCCTCCTCTTCCCCACACCAACCCCCCCAGCTCCCTCAGCTGCTCCTCACAGGACTTGTGCTCCAGGCCCTTCACCACCGTCGTAGCCCTGCTCTGGATTTTTGATCCTTTCTGTGGAAACTCTGTAATTTATCCCGCCCCCGCCATCAAATCCAGTCGCGGTCCCTTTAAGGACCAAAATCCCTTCGCGGTCCCTTTAAGAAACCCCTCCCCGCTCCTCCGCCCAGCGTGACGTCATGCGCGCTGTTACACCGTCGGCAGCAGGGGCGGCGGGAAGGGAGGGGGGAGCGCGGACTGTACCACCCGCCGCGTTCCGGGGGGGGGAGTGCGTGCGGAAAGCACCACCCGCCGCGTTCCCTGGGGGGAGCGAGGCAGCGCAGGGGGGCTCCGGCGGCCTGACAGGAGCGGGGGGGACGCGGCGGGTCCCGAGCGATGGCGCAGCGGCTGGCCGAACTGGTGGAGGAGCTCACCACGGCCGGGGAGCCGCAGCTGGAGCCGGGCAGGCTGAAGGAGCTGAAGAAAATCTGCAAGTACGAGCCGGCCTCGAAAACTAACGGGAAAAAAAGGCCTTTTTTGACTGAAAAAAAAGCAATTCGTGTGGTAAATTTTGTCTGTTTTCCCCTCCTTTCAGGTCCTCGGACGATCACATCGGCCATGCCTACCACCTGCTGCTGACGAGGCTGAGGGAGCCGCACGCCCAGGTGCGCCTGTCAGCCTTCCAGGCCGTCCAGGAGCTCTTTGCCAGGTCCCACCGGTTCCGCACGCTGCTCATCGCTGACTTCCAGGAGTTCTTGGAGCTGGCGGTGGGCACCGAGCTCCGGCAGCCCCTCCCGCCGCCCGCCGAGGTGGCGCAGAAGCTGAGGAAGGCCGCTGTTGAGTGCGTGCAGGACTGGCACGACAAGTACGGGGAGGCCTACAAGAAGCTGGCGCTGGGGTACCACTATCTGAGGCAGAATAAGAAGGTACGCTGCGGCTTCGCCTCCGGGTGTCGTTAGGTGGTGAGCTTCTAGGTGTCTGAAGGGAGAGAATCAATAAATTGGGAAGGAAGCCTGCGGTAAGCCACACGCTGTATGTAAGAGGCATCCCAAAGAGACAGACCCTGAAATTACCCAGTCTTCGTTAGACTTGCGGTGACTTACCCTCACATGAAGCAAAACCCCTCTTCCTACATCTCCACAAATTAAAGCTAGAAAATGTCTACCTCTCTGCATAAAGTATTTTCTAAAGGTTTTTCAGAACGTGAGATGCTAGTTAGAAAAACGTTATGTCTTTGAGTTGTTACCGGTTGCCTAGAGAGGTTGTGGATGCCCCATCCTTGGAGGTGTTCAAGGCCAGGCTGGATGAGGCTCTGAGCAACCTGATGCAGTGGGTGGCGTCCCTGCCTACGGCAGGGGGGTTGGAACTGGGTGATACTTAAGGCCCCTTCCAACCCAACCCATTCTATAGTTCTTTCCTATAACCTGCTAGCAAGACAGATGCTAGGTAGAGGAAATGGTCCATGGTTCACCATCTCCATTAACATCATACAGCAGTGCTGGTCGCAAACTGAGCTAAGCTTTCTGGCACTACTCTCAAGGCAGATGCCCTTTTATCAAGACCCATACAGCATCCTGACTGAAGTCATTAATTTTCCAGGATTCCTTTTATTTATTCTCAGTTCAATATCATATGTATGCAACTTGTGGCTCAGGGATTAAATTTGCCCAGATGTGTTATTCTCCTAAGTAATGGCCAGCCAGTGGAGGTGAAGGAGAAGGGCTGTCTGTCTCCAAACTTAGTCACAGTGTGACAGATATACAGTGGTAAGGTGTGTTTGTGGAAAGGGCTGAACTACATAAACGGGGAAAAACTTTCTTTAAAGTGATTAAAAAAACCACCTAGGACAAAACATAGGACACATCCACATTGAAATAGATTACACACTGGAAGATCTTCTTCTGTTTGTTTGTTTTCATGTGAAAGCTTAAAATATCTTTATTTCTGTACTGAGCTGTCCTGGTCTGGCTTCTTTCTCAGTACAACAAACACAGTAAGTGCCAGACCTCCTCAAGCGCAGTGCTAGTGTGTGTCACTCAAGCAGTTCTATTAAAAAGGAATTTCTCATGTAAACACTTCTAGCTCTCCCTTCTAGGTTTTAAATTATTATATTTTGGTCATTCTTCTGCTTAGTATCTCTTCTAAAATGCAAACAATGCAAATTGGGAATGCTTTTTTAGCATTCATGCTATCTACAATGCTAACACCAGACTTCCAGGAAGCGTATTAATTTTCTTTCTTCAGAAAGATGGGCGCTGTGTGTTCCTAACAGATCAAGAAAACTTTGTGATAAGCAATGCGTGTCTGCTGTTCTGTTTCCATATTAAGCTAATAACGTCCCCTACTTGTATTTATTGTATTGTTTTTTTTCTCTGTATAATTTTTGGCATCTGATCACAAAGGGTATTTGAATCCTTCCTTTGTCTTTGAATACTCCCTTACTGTTTTATTGAATAAAGAAAAAAAAAAAGTGATAAAGGGAAATGCAGGACTGAGGCGGGGATCTCTGACACATGACACAGATTTCCCAGACTGGATTCTCAAGCATACAGTAAGTCAAGCATACAGTAAGCTGTACTATTTTTTAGGGCAGCTGAATTTGAGTAGGAACACTGGTTTCAATGGAAACAACCTAATCTAGTTTCTAAGTTTTTGTCCTGGTTAATACCAGCCAACTGACCTAGCCAGCCTTTTGCCAGCTTAATACTGGAACTGCAAAAGGCAACCGGGGGACTTGAGGAGGCATTTGTCCTTTCTAGAAATCAGAAACCTAGAAAGAAATCAGGTACATCTGCTATTTTGTACTACAGGTTTGGCACAATAGTATGGGGTGATTGGAGGACTGTTAGCTGTGTCTTTTTTTCAGTTTATCGTCACCAAAACCACCTTATGAACAGTTCGTCAGAAAATGACAAGTGCTGCCCTTTTAGGGTATAAACCCCGGGCGCTACCCACTGGTTTAACTGTAGCAGGTTGAAGCTATACCTAGATACATATTTGAATTTGAGAACAAAACAGAGAAAAGGTGTGAAGAGGTGAAAACAATTCTTTCCTTTCCAAAATTATGGACTAGTACTAAAAGGCTTCACTGCAAAGGCAGAATAACAACTCTAGTGTGTGTCCATGTTGTGTAAATGAGATGAGGTGTGTCCTGACCAGGTCCCTGAGTTTGTACTGACACCAGTTGTGAGTCCATGTGCCCATCCATAAATCAGGCCCTGAGTTATTCTGACCTTGTGAGACTTCTGCAGAAGGCCAGGGTGCCTCGCTGTGGGCAACTCCAAGCTGTGTGTGTGCTGTGGACTGGGCTGGTGATAGAGATCTAGTACGTGGGATATGTTTCCATTATCGATGTCAAATCCTGAAGATTTAACAGATTTAGCCTCTGGCCAAGTACCACAGCAAGAAACAACGTAGCAGAGCAGCCCATAGCTGCCCTGTGGGACAGAGAAAGGAAAACAATGGACAGGCTCTATTATAGTTATTCTGATACGGGGAAGAAACAGTGGTTTAGGAAGCCCTCGGTATGTCTGGTTTTCTATGCAAGTCAAATCTACAGGCTTGGAAATGGTAGCTTTAGTTTCTGGGTTCTGTATCTTTATCTTTTTGTAGATGATGTTGGTTTATATAAATCCAGTGGTGCATTCCTGGGCAGTTTTTCTCCTGCTGCTGTGTGGAGAACTATGCAAGCTTGGCAGAAAAATAAGATCCTGAAAAGGAAAAAGCTCACCACAGTGCTGCTATAGGTTGTGGAGCTAACTTTTTTGTACCTTCCCTATGCCTCCCCACTCTCCCAATAAAAAAGGGATTGGTAAGTGTGCCTGTCTGTCTAGAGAGATGGAGACTGTCCCTGTCAGTTGCTGTGGAAGTTGAAGTATCTGAAGTATCTAGGACTAAACTGAAAGTGAGATATTTTCTCATATTTTTGTAGAGCGATCTCATATTTTATGTAGAGCGATCCCAACATCATGTGGGCCTCTACCCCATAATTTTACTGTTTTACTCTTGCGTGGCTCCAAAATGTTGGTGCAGAATGTCAGTATCTGGGAACCATTACTGGATATTGACAAGCTTTCTCATCCAGCAATTACAATGGAAATGAATGTTCAGTGGGTGCTTGTAGTACAGGAATCGTGCTGGAGAGGCTGTGGGCTTTATTAGCAGTAAAGTATGGGCTTGCCTGGCACTCAGTGTAACCTGTGGTGAAATTAATGAAAGTTATGTGATAGCAATCAAAATGAAATGCTGTGGTTTTCCTTTTCGAAAGGCTTTTCTTATCTAATAATCACAATTCAGGATTCATTTTCTTGAAATAGAAGTGAAAAATATTTAATCTTCCAGCCCTTCTAAGAACAAACTAAAAAAAAGCCCACTGCAAATATTTTAAGAAAGTGTTTCGAATCATCCAGCTTTATGTTTATGTTTTAGTTAGAAGAAGGTAAACTGCGACTGATATCCTTTCCCTTGGTCCACAGATCCAATGAATATAATTGTAAAAGCCAAAATGTGATCTCTTTTAACATATTTTAATATAATCTCTACTACTGTGCTTGCTTATAAGTTGTTTAGTAAGTGATATTTATACATGTGCTCGTAGTGCTTACAAGTTTTCCTAAATTTCCTTTCCTACAAGAAGAGATGGTGTGATGTTTTCCTATAACTTGAATACTTAGCCTGTGTAGTCCCTTCCTGCCCAATCTCCCTAACCCCTGCCTCCAGTGCTGTGGCAGAGGTCTCCCACAGCCTCATTTATTTTTGCAGTTTAGATGTAGGACTAAACTCTTTGTTTTTCTACCTTATGATTCCTTTTTGAAAGCCATTGATTCTCCTCAGTCCCTTATTAGTAGAAGCAAAACCTCCATTCAGAATTACTGTAGTTATTGATTCCAGGAGTAGAAGAGATAAAAGGAAGTGCTGCTGAGCTGCTGGCTGATTGCTGATGTTAGAGGATTTTTCAACACAGATAAGGATCTTAGGAAATGGATTTTCTATATATTTCTTCCGAGGAATGTTACACTTTTTTCTTCATTTCCTTAGGTGGATTTTCAAGATGTGCGTGCCAGAACCATGGCTGAAAGGCAGAGGGAAGAGGAGAAGCAGAAACGATTGGATAACATTTACAAAGAAAAAGCCAAAAGAGCTGAAAAAGAAATGGCAGGTAAAGTGCTTTGGTTCTTCTTTGGTAAAGTGACAGTCCTTTAAGCCCAGGTTGAATGAAAAGATTTAAAAAACAAACAAACAAAAAAAACAGGTATCACGTGAAGGTGTGGTCTGTAATTCAGTAAAGTGTGAATGCATAATCCCAAGCAGGCACATCATATGGAGTTGGACACAATGATCCTCATGCATCCCTTCTAACTCCAGCTTCTGTGATTTCCTGATACCACAAAGCGGTTTGGAGCTAGCGGCTCAATTCCTTTGTCTACAACTAGGTACAGGCCTCGCAACACCTGGACTGATAGCCTTAATTATGTGGCGTATACAGTCATTATGTGAGTTCCAGAAGGAGCTCTGGTCTGCACAGAAATCCTGGGTGCAGCGTAGGAAGTCTATGAAAAGTACCATATTGCTGCTAAACAGTGCATCTAGCTGGGAGCTGAATCTCTGAGCAATATGTGTACATCAACATATGTCTGCAACACGGAAGAAGAACAGATAATGTATTAAACTGCAGTTACAAAGGATTATTTAATGAATTTGCTTCAGTTTCTGCAATATATGCATTTATGCCTGCATTTATCCTGCATGCTGCAAACATTTCCATGCACAAGAATGCAATTTTCAAGAGATTTAACCTTCCTCAAGTCAGTTTTATTGGTAGCATCTCTTTCAGCTGTAGCATATGTTCATGGGTGCACCTGCAGACAACTGTAAC
Organism: Oxyura jamaicensis; assembly: GCF_011077185.1. Lineage (NCBI taxonomy): Eukaryota > Metazoa > Chordata > Aves > Anseriformes > Anatidae > Oxyura > Oxyura jamaicensis. The sequence continues at coordinate 89,243,031 of NC_048896.1, read as the reverse complement.
ATTCATGGCTGCACAAGGAGTACCCACAAACATCACTGAGAAATTTGTCTCTTACAAGTACTGTCCTTCCTCAAATTTATTGAGGTATTTGAGTCATCTTTGATACACAATGGAATTTTAGGGAGGATAGGAAAGGAGGAACACTTGTCCTAAATTCCTTGCTCAGAAAATTCTAAATTTCCTGCTTAAGAATAGCATTGTCACTTTTATAAGGACAATTTTTGAATGGGAAAGAGGTACATATGGATAAATTATGACTGATTACCAGATAAAGGATTACCTATTAGGCAGTGGTATCTGTTTTGTAGGTCTGTCTCTGCTCTGGAGACATCAGCGTTTCACGTTGTTTAACAGTGTTCTAAAACCATTGTCTCTTGATAGAAATGTCCCAGGAGATTGCTGAAACACTGACAGAGATGGAGAACTGTTTCCGGCTTCTGATGCCTGATCCTTTTGAGTTCACTGTGAATGACACAACTCTGGAACCCTACGAAGAAAAGACTGCTAATGATAGTCCTGCACCTCCCTTGTCCTCCCAGACAGAAGTTACCCAGTCATATGTTGGATGCCTGGATGATGAACAGCCGTGCTGCAGCAAGGACATCCTTTTTGCTTCTCAGGGCGTTAGAACTGAGAAAAATGCAGAGTTAGATGACAAACAGGAGACACCTGAGCAAAAAGAATTAGATGGAGGCACATCCTTGGAAGTTGAATCTGGTGTCGGTGCTCTCCATGATGATGATTACGAAACTTTTGTTAGGAACCATGGGCTTATTTCTCATAAGTATACTCTAGACCTTGAAATCTCCACAGGTACTTGGAACATTTTTTTCACAAATAGCTCAAGATGGTCTTTGTCTGAAATGCTCTGAAGTTGTTTTGGTTTTACTATGACTTAAGTCTTTGAGGTTCCTGAACACCATTTTGATATATTGTTCTTTTCCATTTCTGGTTCATCTAGCAACCATTCTTAGTTTTGGATGTCCTTGCATGGGATTTTCAGATTTTATTAATTAGCTTCTAAGATTGAACTTTCATACTAGTTATTGTAAACATAATATAGTGCTTTGTAGTACCCATAATGAGTTCCAAGTGCTTAAAAAATAACAACCTGTTTAATGTATATAATTTTCTTTTCCATGTGCTTCACTATTCACTTCTTTTCTTCTCCCTGTAACCTGGGTATAAGCTAGTAATTTAAAAACCCTCAAATTTGCTGTTTCTTAAGCCTTTCTTTGTTATTGACAACTTGCAAGCAGCAGTAAGTAGAGTCTTGCCAGGAAGAGTTAAGGATTATGATTTTATATTTTCTCTATAACTTTACTAATATGAGTTACATCTAGAAAAAACAAGGTAGAGTGTGTTTTGGTAGTCCAAGAGAAATTTCTTACAAATAGATTCCTAGTGAAATTTCAAGTGCAAACAGCCAGTGAGACAGGTATCTACTGTCCCTGCAGACAGCAGAACTGGAAAGGTATCTGTGGGGCTTACAAGTGACTAACAGGTGAAAAGTACTATTTGTACTTGGGTAGTGGCACACGTGACTTCTTTGTTCAAGTCCCTTTTGCTGTGGGGGACAAGGATCATTTTGTATTGAATGTGCAGAAATTGATGCAATAAAGCCCGGTTCATTGATGGGAACACAGGACAAGGTGAATGGTAACACTGCACTTGTGTTTGGTTTGTTTAGTGATTCCTTAGTTGTGATGGCTTAACAGCTCTCATCGCTGGACTGAAAGCTTTTCATGTTTTCCTCTGATTTTTTTTCAATGCATAGAATAATAACAGAAGGATAATTAGTACTGAATATGAAATATTTTAGAAAGGTTCATGTCTACTTCTACTTAGTTTTAACTTCTCTAGTAAAGATACTATAAATACTATGCTCTAATTCTTATTTTCCTCTTTTGAGCAGATTTAAAAGTGCACGAGAATGAAGACAATACTGCTGTAATAAACAATGTTGTGGATGCTCACAAACTCCTCAGAAATAAGTTCTTGCCTTCCGTGCAGTCCTGGATTCAGGTGGGGTAAAGAGCTATTTCTTCATTTCATATAAAAAGATGAAGTGGGCACAGTAAAGCTTGAGGGAGAGTGAGCAAAAAGGAACTTTAAGGTTGAAGAAATATTGGTGCAAATAGAAAAGAAGGCTGCTGGTTCAGTAGGGATGGACAGAAGGAAACTATGGGAGCTACATAACTTGTTTCATGGCTCAGCTTTCAGCATTAGGAATGCTACCTACAGCCACACTTAAATTACAAAAAAATCTCAGAAAATGAAACTTCTTTGCAAAATATTAAAGTAAAGCTCGGCATGTTTTGTGAGACATACCTATTTCAGAAAAATAGGATGTCCTTTCTGTCAATTGACGTTACTGCTCATGAGCCTCATGCATGGAATTTGGCCCGCTGAACAGCATTCTCAGGAGGTGTTTATAGCAGCTGTTCATTCTTTATTTGTCTTCAGTAGTTGCTACTAGCTTTTATATTCCAGATGGGAAAAGCAGTGCATTCACTAATTGTTACTTGCAAAATAAAGGAATTTGTTTCATTAAAGATGGAAGAAAAACAAATGTTTTTTGACTCAGATGTCTAGAAAAGGAATAACAGTGTAGACTTCTTTGTTTTGCAGTTATTTACCAGAGCAGGAATAAATGATGATCGGCTGAGATGTGCCATTGATCTGAAAAATAAACTGGAGACTGCTATGAATAAATACAAGGAGATGAACATCTGCTTTAAAGAGAGAAACGTGGTGAGTTTTCAAAAATTCTGTATTGCTAGAGAGGACCATTAGTATTGCTTAGGTTGTATACAAAAAGTGCATGGCAAACTTTAAACAATAAACACAAGTTTAATGGATTTACTTATTCAGGTGGTTATAGCTTCACTTACAGGTGTTCAGTGCAGCTTCCTTACATTATGTCAGGGGCCAGGTTATTAGACAAAACCATGTAAGACAGCACTGTTGTGGTGGGTTTTTTTTGGACAGGGAAATGGTTAGGTTCAGATTTTATATACTTAGTTTCTTCATGTGAAACATTATGTCCTCAGCTGCTTTTGTGCAGGTATGTATTTCTCAGTAAACACTGTATAACTCTTATTCTTTCACAACATGCAAAACTATGCTAGTGTCTCATATTTTAGGAAAATATTGTCTCTGCTTTGTAGCGTTTACTTACTACCGTGGCAGGTAATATGAATGAGGATATCTTGAAAGAAGAAGTTGGTATTTAACGCTTTGAAGTGTCAAAATGTTACACAAAGATTAGCTCCCTATGACAGCTTTTTGTGAAACAGGTAACCTCATGAATAAAGGGAGGCTGAAAGATGAAATACTTTATTCAAATCCAAAAAGAAGTCTGTGGCTTGTTGGAGTATCTAAAGCAGCAGAGCTGCATAATGCTTGTTTCTGCTGGTTGCAATCAGACAGAATTGCTGTATAGTTTGGTGTGAAAATAAAGTGTTTTGGGTCAGTAAAGTCTGGACTATAAGAACCTTGATCCAGATGTTACACCTTGGATTAAGCTGTGGTAGCCTGGTTTAGCCATGACTGAGTGTTGCAGACTGCTTTCCTTGTGCAAATGAAGCTTTATCAAGATTAATTTGGCTCATCACCTTAGCACCTACTGATGTACCACACCAGTCAAAAATGCCAACTATGAATAAAAAGTACTGTTAGACTGTCTTGTCAGAGGCTTTCTTCCCCCCGGTGAAATATGTGTGCTACCTTTATGCAACCAGCTATGAAGGAATCCAGACATCTGCTGTCATTCCTGCCATTTGCTTGACAGGACTTCATTTGCTGTACCTCTGCATGGAATATTGGTTGCTATATTTCTTGCAAGATATAAAGGACATTCGAGCCTTGATTTTTGTGTGTGTGTGCGTGCGTGCATGTGTATGTGTTTAAAGTGGTATTGTTACCGCTTCTGGAGACTGATCAATGCTATGTATGGAAGGGTGAAAGCTAATAAATTCCACACTTCCAAAGGAGGAAAAAAAAGGAAAATATCTTGCAATGCTCTTAAACAACACATTCAAAATGAAGCAATGCATATCGAGGTTTTAACTCATGCAATGAAAACTATATGTAATTGTTGTTCTTTTTTTCCTTTTTTTTTCCAGTAGAACATACCCAAATTTGGTTTTAGTGCTGAGTTATTTTAATTTATAACCTGACTATATGCAGCTCTGTGCTGCAGAAAGAGGCTGTTTAAATTATCTTTTAATCATGTGTCAGACGACTTGGTTGAACCTTAAAGACACAGTAAAATGAGAATCTGATCGAGCAAAATAAACAACAGAATCTCTTAGACTGTGATTATTAGATCCCAATCTGTCAAACATTTACATCAGCATATGAAACGTTACACTCAGCTCATTTTCAATTCAGCATTGCTGCTTGCATCATGTGTTGCTTCTTCAGTCTGCATATCCTTGTGCTACCAGAACTGTAGTTCTTGCCATGCCAAAGTTTTGCTATATTCTGTATTTTTCGATCCAAGAGAAGTACAAATAGTCCTTTGGAGTGCTGGCTCACAGCCATAGCAGCCCAACAGAGCTCGTGCATTACAGATGACATCTGTTAGCACGTGGAGTCAGTGGGTGCTGTTGACCTGTGTGTGTGTAGAGATGAGGACACTGAGAAACGAAGGGAACACTGTAAGCAGAGAGAGAGAGCAAGTGAAGCCTCTGTGCACAGAGGGATCCCTGTAAATTGTCTGGTTTGTAGTTGGTCTGTGATAACTCTACATTTTGTTGTGACAGCAGTTTTCCTGGCAACTAATGATCACAGTCTGAAGTACATATGTTGTCAGGTGGAGAGCATAAAGGTGAATTGTTTGTGTACTTGCTCATTTCTTGGAGTGTAATTATTGCACTGTACCACATTACCTTCAGGGAGAACGTGATTTTATTTTATAAGCAGATATAAAATACAACAACAGGGATTTGGAAACTTGGCTGGGGACCTGGGCTTGTCCACTCTCCTCGCTTTCTGGTTTTATTTTGTGCTCAGTCTCTGTGTTTCTCTGGTCTCCAATTAATGCCTTTTTCATCTCATTTGTTCTCTGCTTTCTTTCTGCTCTGCCCCTGCTTGAGCTAGAATATCTTCTCAGGGTTCTCTTTGGGTGTGTGGGGAAGAAGGCTTTTTCCACCCACAAACTAAGATCAAGAAATTTGATGAAATTTGGCTTTAGTGAGTGAAATTTGGCTTTAGTGATGAAATTTGATGAAATTTGGCTTTAGTGAGAGATTGCCTTTATCTTTACTGAAAAATGTGAAGCCAATCTGCTTTGCAAACTCCAGGAAAACTTTCTGTAGGTTTATGGAACTTGTGTTACACAAACTCACTTGAAGGAGAGCACAGAACTTTATGCAGTGAAACACTTGGACTTGAAATGGATTATAGTGACATGAGATATAACCGCCTCTTTCTTTTTGCCTCCACGATAATAAAGAACTCAAACTATCAGAAAGCCTTAAAGATAGGGAGAGCTGTTATTTCTCCGCAACATTTAGACCCTGGCAACCCAAGTAAGCTATGAGACCCTTCTGCTTGTACCTCTGAGCAGCTGTGGGAGGGAAAAGACTGACAAAGGTCATCCTTTAACTGTCTAGAAACAAATCCTTTGCAACAGCTTTTATAAATGTCAGTCCTTGCCAGCTGCCAAAACTGTGCATTTCTTCTGTTCCCCGAACAGATCAGAAGTCATCAGCACTTTTCTTCCTGAGCTGCTATTTTTCATAGGGGTGGGGGATGGACAGACAGTGGCAGTCCTCATGTACTGGTCAAAGGCACATGAGTTTTTGTGTGCTTACACAAGTTCATCAGTTCATCGTAGTGAAGCATTTGTTTGGGGTATGAATCAGGTGTTAGCTCCTTCTAGGGAATGTATTTTGAAATAGAAACAAGAGTTTTGAGATCTTTTTTTTTTTTTTTTTTTTTTTTTTTCCCTCTGTGAATCTGAGCTGTAGATGAATGTGGGGGAAGAGTACAGACACTATGACAGGCTTTTATTTCACGATACCTGGATGCCTGGACATGTCCTTTCCTTTCTCTCAATGCCAGGATAATCTCAGTGTCCAGTAGAGGGAGTGCATACTGCATGCTCGACATTTTTCTCTACACCACCTTTATTCAAAGCCAGCCATCGTCTCAGTCTGTGTTTCCAGCTAAACTTAGTACAACAGCAGTACACCAGAGACACTTTGTGTTAGTTGTTGACTCTATTTAAATGAATTATTGTAGAAGAACAATTGTAGGTATTGGCTGAGATTGGTGTTTTAATAGAAATTCCTATTTCCCGATGTTTTGCTTTTGTAGGAAAAACTTGCTTATGGCTGGAATGCTCATTTAAAAATATTTTTCCTGATTAGGAATAGTTTTATTTCATGATGTCTTCCCCCTTTTCTTATAATACTACATTTAAAAATCTTCTTTTTTAGTGTCTGATTTGCAACTGATTAGATGCAAATAGTCTTGCAGATTTAAAAGATACTTGGAACACAGATGTGTCGTGTATTTTAAATCATGCATACTACCTTTAATTTACATCACTTCCATAAAGGGTTACCCATTTGGATTAATACTTGAAGTTCTCACGTTATTAATAGAAATTAGCTTATTGGCTATATTTTGTACACTGAGGGTACATTTATCTCCTATGTAGTTACCTTTGGGAAGCAGTATAAAATGTAATACTCAGGCTGACTAAAACTTGACCAGGCAGAAGCTAGTAAGCAATATGATGTGAGAAACATCCTGCTTATCTGTCATTAGCAGAGTGATAATTTAACAGGCCTATTACATTTTGCATTTTTAATTTCAAGTTATACTAACAACCAGGAATATATAGTTTTTCATTAACTGTCTTCATTAGTTTATGTTTCACCTTTCGTTATCATCTGTCAAATCTAAGTGTGCACTTGAATCTTGATTTATACATGTACTTAATTTTATCCATGTGAAACATCTGGCTGGATTCAATAATGTCGTTAATAATTAGATTTGGAGGAGGCTCTCCGTGTATAGTCCAGAACCTGATCTGACCAAACCCTGCTGCAATACAACTCAGATTTTTTTTCTGGAAGAACAATATCAGAAAAATGTTATAAATGATGTTTACAAATTTAATATTTGATGGTCATAATTTAGTCATAAAATACTTCAATACATAAGGAGATTGAAATTTTACTGTGTAATAAATTAAGCCAAAAGCTCTACCAATGTCTTGGCTGCAAGACTGTTGCTGATTTTTTTTTCCCATATCTTTAACTACAGCTTGGCATTTTATCAATGCTAATGATAATCTACCTAATCATTTTGTAGCTTTATAACCAGCTCTGTTTTAAGTCTCTCATTTACTTAGGTGAGTGCCTGTTTTTTTTTTTTTTTTTTTTTTCAAACAAACAGAAAAAAAAACACAAGTTTTGGATCAAAAGCAAGGGCTGTATTGTTTTCTCCTTCTGCATCATCCTTTAGTCATAGAGAATAAGGTCTAGCTGCCAGCTTTCTGCACTGTGTAACAGCTTCTTGTGCTCACATCCTCATTTTTTTCCTCTTTTCTTCATTTTAAAGAAGTTGATTCTGAGGCGTAAGTCATTTTCCGTAGTGATCCCTCACCATGTCTTAATTCACATCTGCTAGAACATAGCCCAAGGAGCAAGAGAGACACCTTTGTAAGAGAAATCTTTCCCGCAGTTGATGCCTTTAAATTGCATACAAACAAAAACCCTGACAAAGTTGTGCCTTGAAAACTAGAAGTGTTTGATGTCGAGATTACTTAGTAAATTTAGTAAGTTTTCTAAAGCTTCAGAGAAATCTTGCAATATTTGATCAGTATCAAAGATCAGTTATCACCCCTAAAGAATATATACAGTATACACCTAAAGATTATATATCAGTATCACACCTGAAACAGTGTATATACATTTTAGCATGTGATGTATTCACAATAAATAAAGTTTAATATTTGTGTGGTCGAAATAGTACCCTAGGCAACATTTAATTTTTTTTGGTCTAGATAATATTTATCTAAAAGGTCAACCATAACTGTAAAAGTAAACACAAAATATTGGGTAGGTCATGCAGATGGAGTGTTTGCTTAGAATTCCTCTTCCCTTATCCCCCATTTTCACACTTATAGGAAAACTATTTATATATATGAAACATCTCTTTTAATCCCTCTTTAGCTAAAAGGGATTCTCTATTTTTCTAAGCTTTACTGGGAAGTAGGACTGACATAAAACAAAACACTGTAAAATTAATTCTCAAAATATAACTTTCAGGTGTTTAATCAGCTAGTGTGATATTTTGCTTTGTTTTGATTTACTTTTCCAGAACTGGATGTTGCCGTGGTATATTTTATGCTTCGCACTAGCTATGCAGCCTGCCGCTGTTATGAAGTTATTAAAAATATCTTGTTATGCAGATCTAGTCATGAATTCTTAAAGTTGTCACTGTGACGACCTCTGATCCCTATCTGATTCGCAGGTCGCACAATGCAATTTGGAGCTCTTCTAATAGAGTGTAAAATAAAGTAGGATGTCTGTATCATCAAGTTAACCCTTATGTTAAGTGTTTAAGTTTTCCAGGCCGAAGGGTCATCTCCCTTGATTCATCTTTGAATGCCGAGCAATGTCTGTTCTGCAGGTAGTGGATATAAATTTGCTTCTTGCCTTTCATCCATTGTACCTTACAAGGAGAAACGGTACATTGAGGTGAATAGAACATACATGTGAAGTTCAGAAAAGGTACATAGCTAATTGTGTTTATTTAAAAAATAGGAAAAAAACAAAGGAAAAAAAAATCATGCTTGGAACATTACCAAGTGTAGTTATTACAGTAATTCATTTAAATTTAGTGCAGTATTATTAAAGTAAATATGTTCACATCAATGACATCTTTGTGCCTAAAATCTACCATCAGGGATAAAAGTAAGGTTATCTGGGTCTTGCATAGGATAGTTTGCTGACTTGCTGCCTGCAAGAAATTAGGTTTATTTAACTGAGGCATATATTTGTTAAAAATACAACATCTGAAATAACCTCTAACAAATGCGCAGTTCAGATTCATTCATAAATGTGACCGTTGAAGTAAACTACCATTTACTTACTGATTTTATGGTGTACGTATGTTCAAACTATACAACATCGGGATATAGACATTGGGGGTGGATACAGAGGTTTAGTAGCATGAGCTTGATCCCTCTGAGCACTGGGTGATCCGTCAAATCCAGTGGTGAATGAGTGTATGAATGAGTGCTAATGGGAATCTTGTTATATCACATTTGTGACGAAAATCACATCTCTTAAAATTTCATACAGATGACGACTAGTGATGAGTTATTTTTTTCCTTCATCTCTAAACTTGGCTGTAATCGTACATAGGCCTCTGAGCCACGAAGGAATTAAATAATTCAAAACATTATCTAAAACATTTCAAAGGGGTCATAGAAATACTGTTCATCACCTCAAAAATAACTTGGACTAGCTGAAAAGCACTGGAAAACCTCAAGACTTCTTTGTAGAGGGGAAAAGAAACAGGTGTTTGGTTTCCCTTTGATTTATTGGACTATAAAACAACTTTTTGGTTCAGGAATGGATATGGCCACTGCAGCCTTAACCAATGGCTTTGAACAATTCCAGCTAGGCCTGTGTGCAGGGAACAGCCCAGAGAGAAAAATACCTGGTCAGGGAAGGAGGAGAAGGGAGAGGGAGCTGAAGCATACGGGCTGTTGAAGGAAACACTGAAACAGTGTCAGTGGCTCGATGACAGTTGCTTTCTTACTTGCTGACAAAAATGAGGGTTTTTCTAGTGTTTTTAGGCATGGAAAACATCTCAGGATTGCTGCTCTGGTATGTTCCTGTCTGAGAGTGGACTCTAAACAGGATTTCTTGTCACTTGGCTTCTTCATTCTCTAGCTTTGCTGGCTTCATCACACCTCAGTCTTCAAACCCAGAAACCTTTCCCCTTATGTTAAGACCAAAAAAAAAAAAAAAAAAAAAAAAAAAAAAAGATTGTGTAGGCATTTTACAGAGTTCCTTTTCTCATTATAACCCACGAGTTAAGAATAAACCAAGTTTGTTTTTTCCAGGCACAGGAAACATGAGCAATACTATTTTATGCTTTTCCCTTTTAAAGTTATTTAATCCTTTCCATAATTCTCAAAACATGAAAAATGAAATTCTAGCAGGTATTTCTTAGCATGTTATGCAGTTACCAAATGCACTTCTTAGCAGGTAGGTTTTTTTTCATACAGGTTGCTGTTGTATTATTTGTGGGAGCTGGACAGGGAAACAGCTTATATATTTTGGCTGCGATTTTGGGGTTGGCTTAAAGTTGGTAAGCAGCAATCAGAAGCGGCCATCCTGTCCCTGTTTCCTCCCGTGATGGTTCCCAGTGCCTCCCTTGCACCAGCACCAGAGCTCCTATTGCTGTAGGGACCTGAACTTGCTGGAACCTAATCCAGAAAAAAAGACTTCTGTACAAGCGGTAAGCCCAGCAGTGGGGCTGTCTCTTTGAATAACTGAATGCACTCAGGTAATGCACATCTGATTATGAAATTCAATCTTTATTTAGTCAGAGGACTTGGAAATTGATGGAGTGAGATATGATTAGCTCATCTCCCAGTGTGAATAATAAACTGGATGAAAAAAGCAGCAGAAAATACTGTACTGTTAAAATACGTGTATATATATATAATTGTGCAAGAAGATGTAGTGCCTGAGGTGTGTACAGTAATGTGTCTGAGAGGTATATTCCTGTACATCGAAAAGAGGTGTAAATTTTTTAAATAAGTATTACACAAAAACATTCAAGGGATTGATGCACTCTACAGCCACTTTTGATGCGACATGTTGAATATAGGTATCAAATGTAGGTGGTCAGCAGAAAATTTTAGGAGACTTTTTTACTTTATTAGCTTTAATAATGAAAGGTAGCAGACTTCTGTTTTAGCTCTCGTGGAAAGGAAATGTGTTGTTAGACTTGGGGATCTGTGGTACTCCTGAGCATGGTATTTCTTTTATGAAAAGCTGGGATTATGCAAGAGTTCTCTGGTTTTCTAATATACTTTCTTAAGGCTTAAGAATATTTGTGCAACCGACTACTGCTGGTTTTGGTGGTTAAGAGCCCAAGCAGTGGGGCACAAAGTACATCTGAGGATGCATCTAAAATGGTTATTGCTAAAGAAGTACTAAACCTGCTTTGCAATATCTTCTTCAGATAACACTCTTAAATGCACCCACTTTCCAGAGTAACTTGATTTGTTGTTCTTTGTGAAACTATAAATGCACACACGTCTATTGGACATACTCATTTCTTCTGAACAATGATTCATTTTAAACGATTGATTTCAAAAAACAAGGTTTGTAAAACCATTGTGCCTTGAGACCTCCTGGTCTTTTTTGAGTCAATTTTTGTGGCCCTGTGTTAAAATCCTTCCAAAGCTTACATACCTGTTCAGGTTCAGAGACACAGTAGCTAGTAATACAATGATATGGGTTTTGAGCAATGTGCCTCACTGCTGTTGTCCTTTCAATGGATGTGTCCAAGCTCTGTTTACCACCAATCAAAAAAGGAGAAGGCTTTGACACGAGTCTTGAGTGACCTCAAGCTCCTATTTCTAGGACAGTTACAATAGTTGGATAGTTTTTTATTGCTAAGGCAATTTGTAGAAAGATATGCTGGTTTATCACTGTTGTACTTACTCTCTCTTGTCCAGCTCAAGCCCTATAAACATTTCTGCTACCTTCTGGAAATTATGATGTAGTGTGAAAAGTGCACTCCCCAGTAAAAGTCGGATTGTCCCAGCAACCTATGTGCTGCTGAGCAATTACAAATAGAATGAACGGTGATACTTTTACTGGTAAACGTAAAATGGGGTTTGCCTGGACCAGGTATCTAACTTGTGGTCATCTATGTTTGAATTTATGCTCAAATCATGGAGAAGAGGGGAGGAAATGTGTGTGGGAGGTCTCTATAAATGTAGCTCTTCTAGTAGTTTGTTTTGCTTGTATTGCATTCAGGAAAACTCAAGCACAGTTCTGAAATCTGTCAAGGTGCCAGCATTTATTTACTTCTCACCCTGTGTGGGATAGTGTAAAAGGAAAGAAAAGGAGGACCTTTGAAATCCTTCCCTGTAAGATACATTGTTTGACTATGCAGTTTCTATTACTGGTACTGAAGAAATTCTTTTTCCCCCCGTCAGTGTTTGACTGCATAGAGCATTCCCAAATTTCATTGAAGATGACTGAACTGTGTTTAGTGTTGTGGCTGAATAAAAAATGTATTCACTTAAGGTTGCCCCTTTAGCTGGGTTCTGTGGTGATAAATATTCTGGTTCCCTAACCAGAAATCTTCTGCCTCTAGAAAAAATATTTAGTTGGCTTTGAGTAGGTGCACATGAGATATTGGCATGGTGGAATAATTTGCAAGATCTTCCAGTGAGGGTATTAGCATATAAATAGCAGATGCAATGACGACCATCACAGCTGAGTACATTTAATTTTTAGTTTATAAGATAGAATGGGTTTTTAAATGCATAGCCATCAAGCCTGGTGAAAGACAAATGAAGTTTAGAGTTCACTTGTCTGAGGATGCCTTACATCATTTTTTTTAAGAAAGGGAAACAGACGCATAAAACTGAACAAAAGTGATTTCTTGGGTGAAAAGTAATTGAGATTGCAAACCAAGTTAATTAGACCATGCAAAATTTATTTAATGGTCCCAGCTGTAGTTTGCAAGTGGTGTTTTAGTAAGTAGATATGACTTCTTTGTGCGCTATCTTTGCTCTTCCTTCTTTTTGTGAAATAATTAGTGAACGCTGTACATCTAGTGCTATAAACTGATTGTGTTGTATGCTTTAGTCATTTTATTGCTTGCTTTAATTATGATTGCAGAAGCTCAGGTTTTTAAATCCTCTTAACAGAATGTAGCAGTCAATTTGTATAAGACCAGGAAGAGGACCACAGGCTTTCCTTTACATCTTCCAAAGTGTTGTACAGAGGGTGGAGGTTTACTTATTTATTTATTTGTACTTATTACAAAATGGGATGAATGAGCATGGCATTTAACTGGATCTGTGGTCGCACTGAGCTACGCCGACAGTTGGAGGCGGCTCTTGGAGTGATGACTCCAAAGCAGAAGATACAATTGCATTTCTACTGGCATCCCGTATCTGTTTTCAGTTTTATTCTTTTTTTAAGATGGAGATTGAGAAGGAAACATCTGTTGATTTTCAAGGTTTTTTTTTTTTTTTTAATGAGTTAGGGAGCAAATGGTTTGATTGCACTTGTCTAGCCAGAGAAGTCAGCACTATTTTAAGGTTTTAATGAAAGTTAGGAGACATTATTCTAACTGATTACAATGAAAACAATGCATGTGCATTTTCTGTAATTTTATTTTATTTTATTTTTCAGTATTCTCATCTGCAAGTAAGTACAGCCCAAAAATCTGGAAATTGTCCAGCTGAATCCTGTTTCCTTCGACAGTGAGAATACCTAGTCAGGAATGCTACCACTTGAAGAAAAAAAAAAATAAAAAACAAACATTTTTGTGGAAGCATGATTCATTTAGTTACAAGTGAATGTCACTGTTGTTGTAGAGCAGATTAACAATGAACCAGGAAACTTCCCTCTTCCATCAGATTTGATGAGCAGTGGTGGTGCAGGTAGCCGTGGGTGGGGGCTCTGTTTGGTCTTCCTTTGGATGACCATCTGGTGGGAGAGAGAAAGTAGTTAATGTTTCTCTAAGACTGCCAAGCTGTGGTGGTGACTTTCCTCGTATCTATTACAATTTACTAATTCTGCCACTAAAAATATGGTCTTTAAATGTTTATTTCTTCTTCTGAGTAATTGTTGATAGCTCTTTTTTTTTTAATGACTAAAAAGGTTTACCTGCAGTGGAAAAGTAAATAACAGGTGGCTAAACTTTCATATGGCATCTGTATGGTTTGCTTTGGAACTTTTTTCATGTTTGAAAAGTGGAATTGGATTAAAAAAAGACACTTTTATGTCTAACAATGTTGCCCATCAGCTCTCCTCCTTTCTGTGGAAAGGGAATGGAACAAAACAACATAAATTGGATGGCTTTTATAACGGGATTTATTTCACTGGAGTGAAATAAATTAAGATATGGCCAGCCACTGCTACTGTGCAACTTCTGGAATTTCTACCAGTGGTGATCTTTGTATTTGAGAGCAAGAAGATAACTTATTTATCTCGTTAAAGGTGTTATCAAAATAAAGATTTATGTCTATTTGAAGAAAAAAAGGGGGGCTTAATTCCTGATAGTTAGCTAAGCAGTTAATTTATTTTTTTTACAGGAAATCTAAATTTAATAGAAGACCCCAGTGAAATTCAAGGGTGTGAACAATAAGCATAATATTTTATGAAAATGACCCCCATATTTAAAATCTGGCATTATATGTTATGCATTGTAGCACCAAGTCCACATCTACCTTTTAGAAAATTAAAACACATAAATTCTGTTTAGTGTTTGATATGCAGTGCACTAGCTGAAAGCCATAATGCCCCTAAAACCTTGGGTTGCTTTTCACCTTTCATAAATTCCTGGGTAGATTCTATACAAAAAATAATTTTCAGCTCCGTGGCTCATTGTTATTCAAACTTGATTGATCGTCGTCATTTACTCAGTGAGGAAGTTAAGTGCTCCTGTCATTTCCGAAGAGTATAATTGGGACGTTTCACAGGTCAGCGGTAGTGACAGGTTTCCCTTTTGATTAGTGTTAGACTGATAACAAAAATTACAGTTTCCTATGATTAATGTTTTCTATACTACTTGAATGCACAGTTCATGGATTGTACCTAAACAAAGTGAATTTGCATCTGATTATGCCTTTTCTCTGTCAGGCTGTGCACGTGCTTTAAAGTTTCAGACCATGCAGGTAATACAGTAAAGTTGCTTCTGCTTCAGTTTTGACGTTGAGGCCTGCTTAATTTTAGTACATTAATATACAGAGAGCCATGTGCCTCCAATGGCATGTGAAAAAAAAATGTGAGGAAATTTCAGCTAAAGATAGTCATCTGGATTCTTTGTAGACTTCTCAGATTGTCGTGCATGTGAGTGCTTGTGATACCCATTGATGTTTTAGGTATAATTCGGTGATTTAAGTTAAATGATCTGTCTGAACTGAGTTTTCTTACTCGTGTGACATTATCCTCAATTCCTTAAAACTTGTTGCTGTTTATTTGTGAACAGGCTACTGAGTAAATACTATAGAAATACACTGAACTTACTTACCCTGTTCTATAATGCTTAGTCTGCTTTTATGTTACGGAACAAAGCTGTAGACTAAGATCATCCATGGCAAGTTTTAGCTTGGTGTAGTCTTTTTTGGTAGCTAAATGAGAAACGGAGTATGAAAAATGTGATGTTGCCCTGCTCCTAGCTGGAAAAATAGGAATGTATGTTACTTCCAAACTTAATTCAGTTGCCCCGACAGCTAAAAAGGGGATGACAACACCAGCAGGATTTTGAAATCCAAATATGAACAAGCTTCTCTTCAGTCTCTAGCCCTCTGCTGTTACGTGGTATACAAAACTTTATGCTGTTTTTCTTTCTAAAGGCCATCAGGAAGGTCTTCTAAAGGTTGCAGTTTAACACAAATACTCCTCTTTCACATCTAGTGCCTTCACAAGTTTTGTTGGTAGAGTATTTGACTTTTCATTAGAACTCTGTTTTGAATTCTGCTGTGGAGGTCAGGTTCAGCAGGCATCTGTCTTGGCCATGCCAGGTGGGGCCTGAAGGCAGGATACTTCCAAACATGGTTATGCTAGGACTTAATTTTAAAATAAAGACTAATTAGGTATTCTCTTTCAAGGACGCACTAGTAGATCTACTCATTTCTTCAAGAAAGCAAATATATATATTCAATTTGCAACTACTATTTTCCTAAAGTCATTTTTAAATGAAGGGAAGAATCATACTTTCAACTTGTGCCATCCTTTCATTATAAGTGTATATTAATATCAATTTAATATCAATTAACGTTGCTTATTAGAAATGAGTTTCAATTCAGCTTGCAAGTAATACTGACCAAAAAGAAATGCTGTTTTGTTATTTAATTTTATTTTTTAACTATGGTCAATATACCAAGATTGGTTTCTTTTTTTTTTTTTTTTTTGTTGGCTTCAGAGTATATGTATGATTTAAAGGAACTCAGCTGTGCAGCTGTGACACACGATTAGGGTAGTGAAATAAATTGGGAAAATTCTGCTGCAGGCAAAACCTGCAGTATCCTCCCATGCTTGTACAATGAGCAGTTGATGTGAATATCATCGTAAGTCAGGTGCAGCAGGAGAAGTAAAGAACATAGCTGAAAATACAAAAAATGATGCCATTCCTTATCTATTGCAGTGAAGTGGGGGGGAGGGGGGGAAGTAACAGCTCAGTGGTAAGGTTGCTTTTAGTTGATATCCCCTTACTGTTTTGTAGACTTATAAAAGTGCATTGAAAACATACAGTAATGTGCTAATCATGTTGTTGTTAAGAATTAAGTGATTCCTGAGATGGACAAACAAAATAGAGCATAAACCTTCAGCACTGCTGCCTTTTAGTGTAGTAGGCATTTTGTAGCTGTGATAGCACAGGCCTTGTTTGGGTGGCACAGATTCTTTAAGGTTACGTGTCGTATAGCAAAAAGAATTCACTTTCAGGTATGAAACAAGCTTAAAAAATAACATAGAGGCTTGCTGGCACGTGTACAGTAGTGGCTGACTGAAATGAACTAGGGGAGGTCACTTAAGTTATTAATTGACCCAGTTAATTGGTAAGAACTCCATTTTTATATTTCAGGTACTCATAGGTGTTGCATTTTGGAGTGTAATATAGATGAAGTTCACAATTGAAAAATCCTGTCTTGCTGGTCTTCTAGGTAGTAATTTGCGCAGTCTGTTGGCAAGAATGGTAAGGTTTTGATGAATTAGGTAAGAAATTAATACATCCAAGTATTTTTAGTGCTGCTGTGAAGAAACTGTTGTATGCAGACACATCTGAATTGTCTTACTTTGATCTGAATATTCTTACTTTAGCCTACTGGTCTATTGTTCCTGTCCTGTTTGCCTGCTCTGTTTATGAGCCCTTCAGCTTTTCGATACTACATAACATGCCACAGACTATTTGGGTGCAGCTGAATGAGTAAAATCAACCAAAGGAGAAAAGAGGAGGCTCTAATTTGCTCATTAAGTCAAAATCTTGACGTTATTTTAAGATTTTTTGGTTTATTTATAGCTTCGCACTTTCTCAGACTTAACCAACGGCATCTGTTGTAATCTTTAAAGAAGCCCTTAGGATAGAGGATGGCTTTAGAGATAAAATGTTAAGCAAAGTTCTAATCTTAGATGAAGATTAAATACATAATTAGGGAAATACTTTTGTCACAGAGTCTGAGTAGAGCTATCATGATGTCTGTGAAATATTTGCAGTGTGAAGGGAAATGAAAAGCTGTCTTCACAATTAAAAAAAATCTCTGTAGATGAAAGCCTCAGATGATGATGACGATGATGACGAAGATGAATTTGTGGAGGTCCCTGAGAAGGAAGGTTATGAGCCCCACATTCCAGACCACCTGCGTAAGGAATATGGTGAGTTTGCCCAGCTGTGAAAAGCTTTATCCCTGCATGTTACTGCTGCTCTAAAGTAAATAAACAGCCATTATGAAGTAATAAAGTGATCAGTGGTGTGGGTAATCTCTCTGGCTGCTATGAGGAAGTCATTACATAGATAGGGGAGCAGTGATTGGCTCTAGATAAACAAATACTTTCTAGGAGCAAGAGCAACTGAGACTAGAAGCTTATTTCATTCCATCGTGTTCCACTGGAGTTTGGAGCAGTGCTGTGTGTGCTTATATGTGTGCTAAACGCAGGGAGCGAAGGGATTGCAAAGTGAAGCCATAAACAAGCCTGAATATTAGCAATATTTGTAACAGTTTGGTGAGATGGGGTAAAGTTTTAATGCTACTAATTGAGACAAAACAATTGGAGATGTGCAGCTGCTTCCTCCCGTGGGGTAGCCAACTTACAGCTCACAAAGTAGGCTTTTTTTTTTTTGTTGTCGTTGGATGTTGCTATCACAAGAAAAGAAAAGGATCTCAACCTTCAAGTACAGAATGATAGCCACTGAGCACATACCAGATGACAAAATATAATCTTGGTCTTGTGTGCTTCCTTTAAATGAAGCAAGCCTTCTTTTAATGTGTTCTAAAGACTTTTTTTAAAAGAACTATATACTTGTAATGTATTTCTGTGAAACTGAGAGGGAGTTCCTGAAGAAAGTTCATCTCAAATAATTAAATCTCAGTGTGTTACTCCTTCTCCTTTGTCCATCTAGCTTATTAAATGTCTGCAGCTTTTCAGCTCCGTATAACATTGCGCATTTTAAGAGTCAGAAGATTTTGATTCAGAGGAGAGGAGAGGGTAGCTGCTATTACATAGAAGTGAAAAATGCTAGTGTAGTAAGTTTCTTGTGCCTACATTTCTCCACAGGTGTTTGTGTAAGGCTGCTGCTGTGTTGCCTTTTTTGAACCTGTTCATATTTATGTCTAATTTACCTGTGGTTTGCATCATAAAACTCAGGCTGTAGCTATTATCTCTGTGAGCCAAAAATGTCTTTTTCTGTAAAAACAAAGAGGTGTGCCTGTGTAAACCCAAGATGATGTGGCTCAGGTGACCTTTTAACTGTCTTCTGCTATCAGTTTTGGGTACAGACTGCGAAAAATTTTCAGTAGTGATAACCTGTATTGGCTGGGGTCAGCTCAAGGACATCTGGGCCCTGCTAGGGCCTCGGTCTGTCTCAGACCATCTGGACTTAACCTGCGAGGACACCTTGGCACCCTTGGATGTAAGGCCAACATTGATCAGACTACACAGCTCTCTGTTTTCCCCACCTGCAATGTTGTTTGGCTTGACTCTCAGCACACGCATGGCTTGAAACAGTCGACCTGTGGGTACTTTGTCCAGCCACTGGCTGGGGACGGTGAAGTGCAGCAGGGAGTATTGAGGCAGTGATGAGGTTGGAAAGTGGGATGGGGTGTGCTCATTAGTAACAAACAGAACCGTGGTGAAGGGCTGAGGACACAAGGACAAATAGCAATGAGCAGCTTTTCTTCCTTTGTTCATGGAAAAAGATGATAGATTTTAATGAAGTAGTGAAAGTATATGTTGGCTGTCCCACCTGTCTCAGTCCTGCAGTAAACACTGAGTAAGTTCCAATTATTGCTAACAGTGGGACTTGCAAAAAAAAAGATTATGATGGAAGAGAGAGCTGCCTTCTGGGTAGCTGTGAAATGTTTCTTACGCATACATAGCTAATGAGAGTAAAACAAAATGGTGGTGGTGATAGTAAATAAAGGAGCAAATGAGGTTGGTTATTAAGATAGCTACCGTCCTTAATAGTTCCAGGCACTGGAACCTGATTTTTGTATCTTTAACAGGAACCTGATGAGTCCTGACGTGAAATTTCTCTTTATTACTTGTTAACTTCTACTGGAAGTGAAATGTGCTCTTCTCCTGTTCTCCCTTCCTTCTCCTGTCTTTCTCATGGACGCACATTTAAAAAATAAAGTATCTTACCACCCTTTGTATCACACTAATACAACACTTAGCTGCCATTTGAATTCCTGCTCATGGAAAAGGATAAAAGAACAAGTCTACCACAACTTACTGTCTCATCACCCACCTGTAGTACTCTGTCTGCTCAAGGATATTTTTAAAATCTCTGTAAAATGGTTTAAGAAATTCTCAATTTGTATTTAAACTATTTCTAATATGAACATACCTTATAGGGAAGAAGCCAATCAGGAAACGACACCTCTCTCTCATTTTGTATGCATGCATTTATGTGGGAGCTAATGGTCACAGTCGGTTGTTCTTTATCTGATGTTTGCTAAAAATAGCATTTTGAAAGAAATGGACTGTTCTTGATATTCCTGAAGGCATTCAGTTTTTTTTGCTGTCGTTTAAAGTTATTACCTAAAGTCCAGTTCAGGAAAGAGTATCCGTTCAGGCAGTGTTTTTATGCATGTCCTTTCTTCCATCTTTCCATGCTTAAGTGCGCTCTTGGACCAACTTATCAGTTACTAGTTCAAAACCTATTTCAGAAGCCAGTATATAAGTGTTGCATAAATCAACTGACTTCTTTGTAATTACTTCAGGTCTGCATGAGTAAAACCAGGAACACTATTTGCTCTACTGGATTCACTTGTGTATATATTTTTAATGAGCAAAAGCAAAGTAAGCTTCCCTTTGGCACATTTTTGTTTAGAAAGGTGAATTACCATATTACACAAGAATTTATTGATTTCAAAGTAGCATGTTACCGTGGAGAGTTGGCTGTGTTAGATGGCCATCTCTCTAATTAAATATGGGTCTTTATTCCATGTGCAAGTACAGTTATCATAGCGGTGACTTTAGATTTATCTTAATATAATCCTGTTGGGTTTTTGCTGCATTTCATTAGTTCACGTTCAGTTCATGAGAAGGCAGAGCTAAGAAAACGAAGGTCTGTGCAAGCAGAATGCCTTAACGGCAACATTAAACCTTCCATGTAAAATATATTCTCAGTGCTGTGGAGAAGGTGTGAACAACTTAAAGCATTTTCCCACTCTGTGCTGGTGTGGCCTCACCTTGTGAGTTCAGGGCAGCACAGTACAAAAAGGACATTCAACTGTTGGAGAGTGTCCAGAGGAGGGTGACGAAGATGGTGAAGAGCCTGGAGGGGAAGACTTATGAGGAGCAGCTGAGGCCACAGGGCCTGTTCAGCCTGGAGAAGAGGAGGCTGAGGGGGGACCTCATCACCGTCTACAACTTCCTCACGAGGGGGAGCAGAGAGGCAGGAGACCTTTTCTTCATAAACACCAGTGATAGGACCCGCAGGAATGGGGTTAAGCTGAGGCAGGGGAAGTTTAGGCTCAACGTCAGGAGGAGGTTCTTCACCGAGAGGGTGGTTGTGCACTGGAACAGGCTCCCCAGTGAAGTAGTCACTGCACCGAGACTGACTGAATTTAAGAAGATATTGGACTGTGCACTTAGTCACATGGTCTAAACTTTTGGGTAGACCTGTGTGGTGCCAGGAGTTGGACTTGATGATCCTGATGGGACCCTTCCAACTCGGGATATTCTATGATTCATTTTTCCTTGTGTTACTTCACCTGAACAAACCAGGAAAAGTGAACAACTTCTCAAATTAACTTTTTATCCTAAGCAGGAAAAAAAAAAAAGATGTAAAACTTGACCATGAAATTGGATTGGAAGGTGACATCTAGATTATTGATATAAAAGTCACTTATTGCCTTTCACTTCTCTTAGGAAAATGGAAGTATCCTACAAACAAGGTACCTTTCAAGCTCAGATGCTGCTTCCAATAACACATGCAAGCATTTTTTGGTTCTTGTGAGATCTGAAAAGTTAGTGAAAAAGTAAAAGACGGCAGGTTTTGTATGCATAAGCATGAAGCCATGTACAAGTGTAATAATAACTTTGTGTGTGCATGCAAGTGTATGTAGTGGGTAATGATTATCCAAAAATTGATGGTGATATTTAATATGTAAGATAAACTGAGCATGGGCACAGTTTGGGTGGAGGGAGAATTAAACAAGTCAATTTGAATCTCCATGTGTAAGATGAAATGTAAATTTGTTAAAAGAATTTAGGTGATTAGATAACTGAAGCGTGAAGATATAACCCATTAGGGGTGTTATGCCAAATTAGCATTACCAGACTTTTAATGACCTCCCATTTGTATAATCCTTATTTACACTTGCACCTGATGTCTGCAACAGACGAGCCCAGCCGTCCTGTGGTACCACAGAGCCATCGTAAATGCAGTTCATTGTTAAAGAGAAATGCTGGGCTGAAAAGAAATGGCACTGTGAAGATAATGTTCATAGGAGCACTCCATTTCCCCCAGCGCTGTGCACCAATGTTGCTTATTTCTGTTGAAGAGTAACTTCCCCTTGTATGGTCAGTATGCTAACTGCTTAAAAAATTAAGTTGTTATTCATTTAAAAGCAAGCTTTGGGGAGAGAGGAAGTACTATTAAAGAAAATAAAGCATTATTTCCACTTGAGATTTCCCACATTCCAGCCTTGCTAGTCAGCTCTTGGTTGCATTGGCTTAAAGCTGGTGGATAAGGGCAAGAATGAAACCGTGACATGTGACACGGTTCTTGTGCCAAAGACAGAATTTGGAGCTGACACCAGGAGAAGAGATTCCTTCCTGCCCATGTTGGCCCTGACGTTGCTGTGGCTGAGCTCTGAACAACACAGGGAAGCGATCAGGTTTGAGAGAGGTGCTTTTCCAGGTGAAGACAGAACAATTCTCTGATCTAGTCCAAAGCATCTCCTCAAGCAACTGCTCTCTTCTGCTGCAGGTGCCTTAGAGAGGGCCACAATGTCTGGGGAGCTGTTCCACTCAGGGAATGTAGGGGCCTTTGTTACCTCTCCTGACACCGACTGTATTGCATAGATCTCTGTAGAGAGAGCTCAGGCACCTATGTCTAATGGTTTAATGTGAGTGTTTGTCTGAAAGCCGAATCCTGCTCTAATTAGGTAACATCAAGGTACTAATAGGTTTTCTCGTGACTCGTAATTCTTGCCTGGGTCTCAGTGCACGCATCCACAAATTTATTTATGTGATAACACTTTGAGGCACAGGGAAGTGGTATTGCCATTTTACAAGTGGTGACATGGGGAAGCCATCTGATTTGGGAATATTATGGGAGCAGTGGACTGGTTATCAAGTTTCAATCTTTATTCAGAATTATGTGGGAAAGGACCGTTCAATCAAGAACATAAAGTGTTATTTCAAATCTTGTTCATCAGATTATTTCTCCTGTATTTAAGCCTCATATTAAAATGGTTTTAGGTCCCTGATAGCTACTTTAGTGGCTCACGTTGTGTCTTAATATCTGTTTGGGCTTTTTTCATATCAAGATCAATGCTGCAGTTCTAAAATCCCAGGGGTTAGTTCTATCCATTTCAGAAATTATTCCCTCTTCACATCACAGAATGATGTGCTTTTGTGGGTTAGATGTCCCCAAACTGCCTTTTCTAATCTGATGGTGTCTGGGTCATGTCTTTTCTGTGTGTTAAGTACCTTTCTTTTCTTGTATGAAATGTCATAGCAACACGGGAAAGAAGGCTTGTATCCCAGCTTAACAAATATATACACAGAACTGGACTATTTCCTTAGCAGAGAATTCAGCACCTGTGTTTACAACAAGAGAATTTGGAATATTTCTGACTACACAAGTGCAGCTCCCTGAGCATTTTAGAAACGTGGATAAACTCACAGTTGTAACCACTCATCGAAGGTGTGGGATTTTTACAGCTTTGGCATTTTCTATAACGATTAACAGCCCGTACTGGGAATAACAACAACAAAATGTGTGTGTGTATATATACACATATATGTGTGTGTGTGTATATATATATATACACACTGTATAGACTAACAGATTGCATTTCTACAGTCTGTTGATTTTCAGTTAGGTATTTCTCTATTCCATGTTTTTTAGTGGTACGCATGAAAATCTGGAAATCACAGGGAAAAAGTACAAACCCTATGCGCCTAGTGTTGAGCACATCTCTAATTAGGGCATCTAAACATCTCTGAAATGAAAGACTTGTTCTCGGTACTTATTAGTCTTCAGGAAAATAATTTGTTTAGTTTTTCTGTTATTAGGATTGATTATGGTTCCCTCATGGTGGGAATATTTGCAAAATTTATTGAAAGTCATTTTGAAATGGATTTTGAAATGATTTGGTTTACATCAAGCCTAGGCATCCACAGGAGAGAGTTTTTTTCATGGCTAGACTTAACTCAAGGATGAGTCAGTGCAAGTAAGGGAACGCTGATGTGGATTTGGTGTGGCAGCTTTTGTTGCTAACAGGTTGCTGTGTTTCGTACAAAATGAAAGGTGAGTTTATCTGGGGAGAGATGTATGTCAGAAGAGCAGCTTAGCAAATTGTTTTCATCAGCTACAGGCCAAAAAAAGTGCATCACTGAAGCTAACCGAATGATTGTGTCCTGCCTCAGCTATAATGAAATGTTTTTGATGGCATTAGTATTTGGGAATGGAGTTTCTGAGGTTCTGCTGACTGTTGAATCACTAAGTAGACACACATCTGATGGATAAATCGAAATTAAAAATTACACTTAAGCTTTTTTTTTAAAATTAGAAGAAACGATGGTTTCTCAATTTTTCTGGGTTCTGCTTTAAAAACCTAATGGCTTTTTAGTCTGGTTTGATTTGTCTGTTCTCCATACCTTGGGACCTTCCTGAGGGAATTCTTCTATAGGTGAAGAACATGGAGAACAGTTCTGCCTGGAGAAACAGCTCAGTGGGGACCAAGGGGAAAACAAACCGACAGGCTTCAGTGTGTATGGAACACAGTTGTCAGGAACTGAATTTGAAGCTTGGAACCATGGAACCATGCTATCACTATTAATGCTTTGTGCTCCTTCCTGTTAGGCTAAACAAGGACTTGTGGGTATTGCTTGAATTTTTTATGGGAAAAACTCCAATCACCCTTTGCAGGAGGAAGGACAAGTGGAATTAGTTACCTTCAGCTTTTGGTAATCTGCGAAATTTGGGTTCCCCTTTCCCAAATTAAAAAAAAAAATGCAGTTCACAGAGTTGTTTCTTTCCCTACATGGGAGCTTACTATTTAGAATAAGATTTATATTAATATTGCTAAAAGTGCTTTAATATAAGTCAGACTAAGTTGTTACATTATTGAAATAGCATGCATTGTTTTACCACGGGTGTGAAGATAACAGGTGTCAGCACTGAAGTTAGGACCCTGGTCCTGATCTGCTATAATTAAATGTGACATATAGTCTGAATTTTTCCTAGCATTTACAACATTAGAAGTATTTGATTACAAGTTTACTGGTGAGATTACCTCATTATATTAATATTTTGAATATATCTATATATATGCAAACACATTCTATATAGCTACACTTAGGACAATAATTGAGTAAAACTTTCATAATACAGTATTTGAAATGAAGATAACTGAATATTTATGGAAAAAAAAAATTCCAATAAAATACATCTACATCCATGTAGAAGTATCGATTGTAGATGTTTCTTCTGATGCATCCTAATCAGTAGATTCTGCAAGCCCTTCCTCACTTTCAAGCAAGGTCCTTCTATGTAAATAAGTTTCACAGGAAATCTGACAGGACCCAGCATATATAGGATGCCTTTGGAAGTTCTTAGAAATTAATGACTGTACTGATAATACTTGTGAGTTGTTTGTGATATTAGTGTACCTTGCAGCAACTAAGCAATGGCCAGGGCTTGCAAAAGGATAAGCAAGAAGTCTGAAAGATCAGAATGTGAAGAATAGAAAGATTTTAATCTAAACGATGCTACTTTGATTTATTCTGATTATTGACTATGATTTCAAAACATCAGTAATTAGGGTTAATGAATGACAATTATCATTATAACAAATTAGCATGATCTATAATTCTGGTAAGCCAAACAAATACTTTAAATACTCAAACATTTTATGTAATGTTAGTATTTGTAGTTAACTAACTTGTTACCTTTTCTTCTTTGAATGATTTGAATTTCCAAAGTAAAATTCAAAGCATTTTTGATAACTTTAAATGAATATGCATGCATTGAAAGGCAGCTGTGGGCATTTCTTCTGGTTCTTTAAAATCTTAGATTCTGAAGTCGTGACAACTTTTTGAAAGCAGTGTAATTGATGTAGGAATGTGCAGCTGACCATGTGATGAGTTGCCTTAGGTTGTGTGCTTGGCTTCCCTGTGTTGTGAGACTTCTGCTGAGACCACCTCTGGCATTTCAGCATCCTCCCCCAGCAGCAGCAGGCAGCAGTTTGATTAGTGGCATTCAAGGGTAAGATAACTGTATCTGTTACTCAATTTTAAAACTAAGGAGGAAGTTTCCTACCCCCAGAAATAAATGTTATAGTCTGTGTTATCCCTGTATGAAGACTTTTTAGAGCTTGCTTGCAGCATCTAGAAGTAAGAAATTTCTCATTCTCCCACTTAAAAAACCAACAACTGAATATTCCTTTAATTTGTAATGGTTTCATAATGATCAGCTGTCTGTCAGGGATGACTTGTATAATTCAAAGTTTCATCCCTTCTGAGTAGCAGAACCAGAGATGATGCAATCTTCCTACCACGCCATCACTGACGGTAATTGTGTTCATGCACACAGTTGTGCTTGGCAAGAGATAGCAAAACTGGCCAGAAACACTGAGGCTGTTTGGAAGCTCTGCCCCAGATGTTGCCCTAAATTCTCTGGTCTGTAAGTCCATGTAAAGTAAGCTTTGCAAAGTTCTGCTTACTTAACAGGAAAGCTTATTGTGGCTCTCGAATAAAATACATTCTGATTTTTTTCATTATGAGCACAGTAGAGAGTAAGTGCATAAATATTATACCTCAACTGCTAGATTTTCTTGACAGTTTTGGAGTTGTCTGTACTAATACAAATCACATATATTCGGCTTGACTAAGATTCAACGAATGGGAAGCAGAAATTATTGTATTTTTTAAGGAAAGTTGAAGTCGGTAGTACTTGTTTATATTCTATCTCAGTTTTTTCAATTAAACTTAAGTGAATCTGAAGTAGCTAGATTTCGTCTAAATCCACACAGCTGAGGAAACCTGTGCTCGCTCTTTCTCTGAATTTTCGCTGAGGGGCTTTTATCTCCCCCTAATCCCACCGTTTCTGTCAGGACATAATCTCTTTCTCAAATTTACATTTTAATTACAAGGCCAGCTGAACTAGCTAAAATCAATAATGTCAGCATTCAGCAGCCTAACTTCAGCTGAAACCCCAGCCTCTCTCTTTCCTTCTATCGATTTGTCTTGTGAACACGGTCTACTTTATTGCTTCAGGCAAATAGGTGCCATTTGGTCAATTTAAACAAAAAAGGGGATTTGAACATTTTTATGATTCTTTCTAACAGCTGCTATTGGAACAATTTGAGGCCAGGTACTGTACTTGCATTAAAGAAAACACACAGAGCAGCAGAATTCTTAAGAGGAATTTTACTTTGAAAACCACACTTAATCCCACCTGTGTCTTAAAAACAAAAAGCACCCTGACATTGGATACCATTCTGATAGCGGTGTCTGCATGGTGACTCTTTATCTGGTTAGCAAGAAAGAATTTTATAAACAGAGACTTAAAAAAACAAAACAAAACAACAACACACAGTAGAGGTGATGTAGGAAGGTATTTACTCTTAGCCATTTTTCTGTTAATGGTTTAAAATAAGAAATCAATGGAAAAAAATAGTTTTTCTTGTAACTCTTAAGAATTCCTGTATTGATCTTTTGAATGTGATTTTATCTATCTAAATGTCACATTGTCCATTTATCTTGTTTCTGTGTGTTGCTGAGTGCTGGTCTCTGCTGTGCTCCTCCTCTCTCCCCCCAAACAAAATCAGTGTAGTGTATGAGCAATCGTGCTTTCCATAAATATCATAGGGAATTTTTTTAATAAAACGAGGATTTCCGAGAACTTTTAATACATATGCACGCATTCTCTCTGAAGGAGGAATAAAGGTGTGATGAGATCATGCCTTTTATCTTTTGAGTTACAGGCAATTTGCAAAAGGTACACATGCGAGTGCTTTCAAAACCTTTGCTTTAAACAGCCCTTTTCAGAAAGGTATTCTTGTCCTTAAAAAAAAAAAAAGCGAAATGTTTAATATGCAAATACAGTCGAAGCAGTACAGGTACAGTCAGTCTCACTTTTCTCAGCTAACCATGTTGATGCAAAAAGCTCTGTTTCTGTTTCTGTAACTGTTTCTAACATAAAAGGAAGTTTGCTCTTCTAAATCCTGATGCTTTAAGGGTTTATAGCAGAGTGTTTTGGGTTAATTCTGTTTCACGTTGATACAAAACACCTTAGAAGGGCTTCTTCCCTTTCAGACAATGACAGAAGCTGAGGTTCAGTCCTATCCTTCCTGCTTACCAGATAGATAAATTCAGAGTTATTCCCTTCAGTGAAATGTTAACTCCTGTTAAAAACGCTTTTGTGGAGGCACCATTATACCTCTTGAATGGCAAGGCCACAGCTGAATAAATGACATGAGATCATTTCTTTTGCTGTTTATCCTAGATATTCCTCTGCTTAGTTCCATCCTATTCTGCTTAATTATAATTTGCTGTTATTACTGGTCCTTCTGCTAATGTTGAGACCGTTTTCTAATGTATCGATTACTCTTTTAAATGATTTTTTTTTAAAAAACAATGTTCTTCGAAGCCTTGTTCACTTTAGGAATTGAAGTTAGACAACGAGATGAATGTGACATGTTCTCACTTTCATTAGTGAAGATGATGAGAGGCTGAGTAAGAGTCTCCATGAGTGCTTATTGACTACTGATGGCTAGTGCTCTTTTATCCTCTTCTCCGAGTCCTGCTTGCTTCTTTCTCTTGTTTTGAAAGGAAAGGTCAGCCACCTGCCACAGTTGTTACTGGCCTCTGCCCTGCATCACCTGTTGTTAAAACATTTTCCTTTGCTGTGACTAGCATAAACCATGCTAGAGAGAAATGTTTGTTCTCCAGTGGTCTTAGAAGAGCCCTCAGCCTTGAGAGTGTTCTGCGTCTGTCTTCTTTCTGGAATCAGTTGTATTCAGAAGATCTGGGAATGACTGAAGTGACTGTATACAGCAAAACAGAAAGGCCACACGTAATACACAAGCCAGATCCAGTTGAATGTCTTCTCTTTACCCTCTCTTTCTTATGAGCTTCAGCCGTGTGGAGTTTGGACTGGAAATGTTGGCTCCCTGCAGAGAGAGGATGTCCAAGAGCTGGGTTAATCAGGGAGCTGACGAGGCTTCCTTCTATGCCCTGAGCTTGGAGCCATGGGAGTGGAGGAGGAGATGTCATTCCCTGCTCAAGGACCCGCCTTCCGATTTACATACTTTGAAAGTGTAGGCTCATATTTACCTAGGGGAAAGATCTATAAGGTCACCAGCTCACCAGTGTAACCTGTAGCCAGAGTCAGGCAATGCCTTCTGCCTGGTTGTACCCCATAGGTTACAGGGAACATGTGGTAGAGATGAATCCAGGTCAGGATGGTGCACGTGAATCAGGACTGGAAGACTTTGTCAGATGGAAAGAGTGGGGGGGTAAGGGCTGGCAAGGTAGGTGTCATGTTCAGCACTTCCTATATGGGGCAGTGTGGATGCACTGGTTGCATTGTAAGAGCTCCCAGTGCGGGTGCAGATGGCGTGTGTCAGCCTGGGTGGCTTGCCCAGGGCATAAAGGACAATTTCCGACCCTGTGCTCTGTCATCACACTTGAGGCTCATTAAAGATTTTTGTCTCGTGGTTTCCACTTGCAGAACAGAATTTGCTGTAGGTGCCTATGTTATGCAGATGTTTAAATTTCTACTTGTCTTCAAAACCTTTCTATGTTTTAAATTTATATGATTTAGTCTTTAGTTATGAGATGCTTAGTTACCGACTATTACATAAAGTACAGAGTACACTCAATGGGAACTTTGTTGTTGTAGATAACAAAGAAGGGAAAGACAGCGTGCAATAGGCCATAGATATCTTCTCTGACAAATTTTGATGTACACCTATATGGTATCCATAAAATCATGGTGATCTCATTTTCTCTGCAAATATTTCTGCACCAAAGCTACCTGCCGCTGCTGATCCTGCCATTTGTCACGTAGTGATCAGGTCACAGATAGCACATCAGTTTTCTAGTTAGTATCTTGTGATACGATTAATGACTAACAAAACAAATTAGCCAAGCAAGAACACTTCAGGAAACAGCTTCAGGGTTGGGGGACTCACTCGCTTCAGGATTGTCTAGAAGTGGGCAAGAGATGGAAGGAAAATCCCAATTTAATAATGGCTAAAACATGTTGGGTAAACACAGCTTGCCTTTGGTAAGAAAGCTGAGAATATTTGCTGAAAATTTTAGTCATGTGAAATTGTGACTTTTTTTTGGTTGATATTTTTTGGGTGGGTGGCATTTCAACCAATTATTTTATGAAAAAGCCTTTTGAAGAGGAAGATGTGATTATGTCAGTGTGAGGGATCACGACTCTCTCATTTTAGCTGTCATTGGCTGAAAAGTTCTTGTAGCTACTGCCAACTAATGGAGTTGCTTCTCTAGCTCAGCTGGTAGAGGCATGTGCTGTCTGACTGCTTGGTCTATCTAATTGCATCATTACAGTCCATGCTGACGGTCTAATCGAGCTGTATAAATTAATTAGGTTGCCCCACCACTGAGCTGCTGCTGCTGAACTTCTGTGCCTGGTACTGCCTTGCAGCGTGGGCATGTTCCTCAGGTGTCACTCACCCATGTACTGTCTCTTCAGAGTACCCTGTGGCTATACCACTGTGCTCCCCGCTATGTTATCTTGGCAAATTGTATGTTTTACTGCCTGTGAAAGAAGAAGGTTCCCTAAATATTTCTGTTTGAGGTTGTATTTAGGAATTGAAACAGAACCATCGTGCTGCTGCTGAACAATAAGAAAAAAAGAAACATTTGGTTTTATAGTGGGATTGATGTCTAATGTAAGTTGAAAAGACAGCTTTCTACATGTAGTCAGCATTCTGAGCTGCTTTGGCCCTGCTGTGAAGCATTGAGGGCAGGGGAAGCAAACCTCAAGCAAAACTCGACACTGAGTTCTTTTTCAGGGCTAGAGCCTCAGTCACCCCCAAAAGCCCCAGCGATGAAGACAGCAGCAGGACCAGCTCCAGTCAGCTCCCGAGCCCGGCTGAAAGGAAATGAAGATGAACTTGACCCAACGTGTGCTGCTGCAACGC
This sequence comes from Oxyura jamaicensis, assembly GCF_011077185.1. Taxonomy (NCBI): domain Eukaryota; kingdom Metazoa; phylum Chordata; class Aves; order Anseriformes; family Anatidae; genus Oxyura; species Oxyura jamaicensis. The sequence continues at coordinate 89,212,220 of NC_048896.1, read as the reverse complement.
TGAAACTCATCAGAGACAAACTACCAAAGTTAACGCCTCCATGTGCCAGGTTATTTTCATTTTAATTCTTACGATTTGTAGAAATCTTTTGCTCTTCCTTGTGTTTATTAGTTACTAAGAACATAGAAAAGTACTCCTGGACTGGGCAAGCTAAGGTTCAGTCTATCTTGTTCACATTTTAAAGTTACATTTATTTTACTCGGATAAGCGTTCACTGCTTAAAATTTGGGGGTTTGATAATGATTACACTATGGCCCTTAAGGACTCTTTTACTAATCACTTGATTTAGGTTTGATTTGTGTAAGTGGCCTCTATGAAAAGATAAAACATTATCCCATCTCCTAACCAACAAAGCCAGCCCCATTTACTGGGGGGATTTTTTGGTTTGTGGCTAAACAGAACGTATCCTATGCTAAGTTGGAAAGGAGTTTGACCGGTCTCTTGTTCCTAGTGACTTAGGCTATCAGTGCTGTTTGGAGGCATGTTGTACTGATTCCAAAGAAGTATTTGTTGTCAATCCCATTCAAAGCTTGGTGAAATTCTAATCTTGTTGAACGTTTATCTGTGAGTCTCTGGGGGATAAGTCTGGAGTAATCTACTTAGTGGTGTGTTCCTAAAAAGACACTTCTGTGTAGTCCAAAAGAAGACACTTTGGGAAAGCCCTCAAAACCTAGCAAACTGGAATGTGATCTCAGAAAGAGAAAGGGGTTTATTTCATTAGGACTCCAGAGTTTGGAATAACCAGGTATACATTTTGAGTTTTAATTTTTAAAAAGTGTTTCAGGAAGGTGACTAAGACCATTCAAAGCTGTTTAAGTGAATATCCAAGTTAAGTAGTGCTGTTTCTTGAGAATCAATGAATTCTGCAGTGGTGTTGCACAATGAGTATTACAGGTCTGCAAGAAGGCATTTTGTCAACAAAAAGCATCTGTCATGCAAACATGCATAAGTTTTACAGAAGCAAGATCATTCTGAACATGGTTTGCAATACCAGATCTGTAGCTCTGGTTACAGTACAGCATGTATGACCCACTTTTGCCCCCATTAGATCTCCCGTCTTCTACACCCATGGTATAATAAGTTTTAGCTTGCTTTATCAGAATACGCACTTAAGCTTCATGATGGACAGTGCTATACTTAACTGTGTGGTTTTACAGTCTGTATCCTTTGGGGTGGGGGAAAAAAAAAAGACAACCCTGAAAAGGTAGTGGTAATCCTAGACCTAAGCTAACATTAATGTTGGTATGAAAAACTAATGTAAACAGAGAAAAAGTTATGATTGTGGTTGTTCTCTATTGACTTTTCATCATTTTTCTCCAGCGAGTCTGCATCTACTGAGCCAGCAGCTTCGGAAGAGCCTGACAGTAAGAGAAGAAAACTAGAAGAGGAAAGAGCAAAAGCTCCCCTCATGCCTTTTGGGTTAGATCTTCACTACTGGGGACAGGATCAGCCAAGCGCTGGGAAGATTCTCAAGTAAATGCTCTTTTTCTTTTAAGACAAATTAAACAAATACATAGATTTACTCAGAGGTCATGCAGTGGGGTGACTGCTATTTCTTTTGATAATTACTTTCTTTTCTTTGTGTTGTAGGACCCATAAACAAAGTCAGAAATCCTACCTTAAAATGGTATTTGTTTTGAGAAGATGTGGTACTAATTAAATCTCCTTTGATGTTTCAAAGCACATTTTTTTCTGATCTTTTCATGTTTGTGTATTATTTGCAGTATGGCAACACTCACTCCAATTAAATCGGTACCTGATTATGTAAAGTACTGTGCAAGTCCATGATAGACAGTGTCTCTGCTGGAGGCTTCACAGTCTAAATAAATAACAGGCAAGGTAGGAGAGAGACCAAGGAAGTGTCAGGGGTATTTTTCCTGGCTTTACAGAGTGGTAACTGAGGAAATTGATATACTTGTTCAGTCACACAAGAGTAGGTGGCAGTTACAGGATTTGCATTTCAGACTCTTAACTTTCCATCCTTGTCTGGGAAGTTTCTGTGTTTCTTGGAGATGAAGTGTTACTAGTTTGGGGAAAGCTCTAGCAATGCTGGGGAGAATAGATTAGAGGTATACATCACAATGTGTTTCTGGCATTTTGTTTTTAAAGCCAGTTTTTAGTACTAGCATTTTTATATGAAAGGTGGGTTGCAAAGCCTTTCCTATGTGTATAAATTCCATACAAGTCTACCAGAAACTTAGTGTGTACCGTACTTGGCTTGAATAAGGCAAAAATCATTGACTGGCTGAGTTGCAAATCAAACTCATGTATTCTCAGCACTATTCCTTTAACTTTGTTTGTTTTCTTACTAAAACAAATCAAATAACCCCATAATCATAATATGGGCTGGAGTAATAATGCTATGCAAAACAAACAAACAACAACAACAACAAAAAACACACAGAAATGGTGCTTCAGTGTGAACCCAAGGGGTTCACTTCATCATCGTCTCCACATTTGGACACAGAGGAACTTAGGTTTTCATGACTAGGTCGTCTGCCCTGCACTATGTCATGTAATATTTTTATTCCTCACTGTACTTCTTAAAAACAGGTAGGTGTTTTTCCAACCTTTAGAAATGAACCTAATTTGCTGATTTTCCAGTGCATTTTTAAGACAATACCCCCGCGGATTCCATCAGTTAGACTGGTCTGGGTACATTTCACTCCAACTTGATTGAACTATAAAGAGACAGTTTTTGCAGAAAGGCACAAGGAGAAAGCTTTTCACCAGTACCCGATTGTATAAAATGCTGAATATGTTTTAAATTATTGAAAACAAGTGAAGTTTGATACATAATAGTGCTTTAACACAGATACTCCAAGCTTTGGGTTCTTTCTGGTGAGGTGTAAGCTCTTCAAAGACTGGTTACACTTCTCAGCAAGGCTTTAAGCAGCATTTGTCTGTGCTAATGCCAATAAGGCAGCAAATCTTTATTTTACATTGCAAATGAGTTATTCAAGTCATAAGTAAAATCAGAAGCATATTTCACTGCCTGTCTGCTTTGTGCTGTACTGTTTTATTTTTATGCTTCCCATTAAAGTAGAGGGCACACTTCTGAACCTTATGGTCGATAACTACAGATATGCCAGTCTAACCAAATACAATGTAAGTAACTGCACACACAGGACCATTGACCCCTGGATGTAAAGTGTATTTATTGAAAAATTAAGATAGTCATTGACCAACTCTTTTAACTTTTCTATATGCACACATACTATCTTACAGAGATGCCTAGAAAAAAACCACACACCAACAACAGAAAATAATAGAGTGTGTATGGAATTTGAATTTTTAAAATCTGAAATGGAAAAGTCTTTCCCCTTCACCTATTTAACACTATGCCTCCCTACAGCATGTATGAGAAAGTAAGACTTTAAAATGTTGATAGTGAGACTAGCTATCGGGAAGATTGTTTTTCAAAGATGTTTTCTTTAGCTGGTAGATGGCGTGAGTAGGAGTGAGGTGTTGGGCTTCTGGCTGCTCATCTGTTCCCCTACTCATGCCTCTTACGAAGATTTTACTTGTCACATGCATCATTTTTCAAACAAAAACCAACTTTTTAAAGCATTGCTTAAACTGCACCGTGAAATCCTTGCTTCCCTTCTCTCCCATTCCCCACATCTATTGACGTGATACTAATCTTTACAGTAGAATAGTGAAGAGGTTATTTGCCTAGATATATCTGTAAATGTAGGTAAGATTCTCTAATTTTAAAATAGATTTTCAATGGATTATCTTAATTTCCTGAAGGAGCAACCTCATAGGTTTCTCAGAGTTATTAACACCATCTAGAAGAACAGCCCGCAGAACCTAGAAGAAAAAAAATCTGTAAGACTCAGTGGAGGGTTTGCTCTTTTCCTGGGTATCAAAATATTGCCACATGCCCTGATTTCAGCTTTTGCTTCTCTGCTGCTACAGGAGTGCAGCTGCCAGGAATAAGATCAGGCAAGTTAAGATCAAGCTGTTTCCTCCCTGATCTATCTTCTGTGATTCACTGTAGAAGTATTTTATTACGAAGAATATTAATACAGAATTACAAAATTACTCACTGAAACCGGGTATTGAATAACTGACTCTCAATGCCAAGTCACCAGCTAGAGCTAAGACTGGTAGAAGGTGAGCAGATTAAACAAGAAGCTGACACTAAGCAGGCTTTGGTAATATTTTTACAAATATCATCATAATAAGGGAATCTCAAGAAAGAAAGGGAGTCTTAAAAAAGAGTGGTAGATTCTTATTTTTATTTTTTTTCTAATTTGCTGATAAAGCTTCCCCTCCTTTTACATGCAGGTTTACCACAGGATTGTGCTGGCTCCTTTATGTGCTGTCTACATGCTGAACTTGTGTCAGATGCAGATGGCTCAGCGAGCCTGGACAAGAAAGGCACAACATTTCTATAGACAAATACATTTTTTGTTGTTTTCCCAGATTTTCTTCTGAGCATCGATTTTGGGCACCCAGCGAAGTAGAGGAAGAGGTGGAAAATAATGAAATAGCTGAAATGTTAAAAACTAGATATATAACATTTGCTGGCAAGTTTGAACCAGTGAAGCATAAATGTCGAGCACCAATGCCTGATGGAAGTCTGTGCGAAAGACAAGATCGGATTAAGGTGGGCACTGAGTAATGTAACTTCCAGGATATGTGCTGTATGGAGAAGATGTCATTAAAACATACCTATAAATGTTTATTTTACATCAAAAATATGGCTCAAAGGATTGAATGAAAGTTGTTCCTGGAGAAGTTTGCTGTTGCTGTGTGTTTCGTATAGGAAGCGCCCTTTCTGTAATAAAGTTGTAGACATTTAAAGAACTCTCAAATATTTCTGGCATTCATCATAGGTATTTATATTATATTCATTACTGTTACATTTAAGTACCTTACAGTGAAGCAGTAATGGTTGCTTAAAAATTTTCCTCCTTTGGAGCATATTTGATATTAACTGTTTTTAGATACTTGAGTGTTTGGGGGACAGAGATTTTATTTACAAATTAGATTTTATGAAAGCTAAATCCTATACAAACTCAAATTGTGAGCTCTACTGAGCAGAGGTCCTTTGCCTAAATACTTTGTTCTAATATCTGTTCTTGTATCATCTGAGATTGAAGGATCTGAATGCAGTAAAGTACTTTAAATGGGATTGTTACGTGATAAGGATGTAGCATAAACAACAAGTATGATATAGGATGAGCACCCTTGTTCCAGACATGACAGGTTGTGCTGCATGGCCTCTTGATACCAAATATTCCTACCACAAAGAGATTGCTGCTTTGAGCATTCAACTTGTTTCTTCTTGTATTCAACACATGATGCTTATGGGACCCTGATGCCTTCTAAGGAGGACTGGGGTTCAGGTGTACAGTTTTATGACTTGCTTCCAGGCATAAGCTATGCTGGATAATGTGTAAGCATCTTCTTTTCATTCAGAAGTTTTGAGATTTCTTTTTTCCCTTTCTTTGTGAAGTGCCCTTTCCATGGAAAGATAATTCCTCGGGATGAGCTTGGGGTTCCTGTCAATGCAGAGGACAGAGCCAGAGAAGAAAAGATGCGGTTTGAGAAGCAAGCAGCTCAGCCAGGTTTGTGTCTCCATAGCACCTAAAAACGATGTCAAAATATTAGATAGAGGTGGGAGATAAACATAATTGTGCTTTTTTCAAAGATTATTTTACATATGCTTACATACACCATATAAAATATTTACAATATCTACAATAGATTTACATATTTATATTACATTATTTACAGTATCTACGATATCTACAATCTCAGTACACCGTTGGACATCAATTGAAAGATCATATGGAGGAAAACCTAATCCTTTTTTAAAAAAGGCACAGGTTGAGATCCACAGAACTGGATCATATTTCTATTTTGCTCTTAGCCCCATTCTCTCATTTAAATTCCTGTTGATTTTAATTTGCATATCATTTGCAATGATTCTTGCTTATCTCATAAGTATGGATAAATGTATACACAGAGTAAGGTTAACTTTGAGTTTGTTCTTTATTTTCAGTAGTTCTCATAATGTTCCTAACACTTCTCAGGCAGATGAATTATTTTCTTTATCACAAGGAACATGTATATTGAAGGCAATTAAGCCTAGTTCTTGGGAGATGCTTGACTGTAACTATTCCCACACCGTGGCAAAATAAGTTGTCTAACCTTGCTGGTCCCTACCAGTTGTAGTTTATGTGATGAAATTTTAATGTTACTAGGACTACTCCAAATATTGGCAGAGTGTTTTTGTTGTCACAATGCAGGCATTTGGTTTTTTTTTTGCATCTTCTCATTTGTATGTACGTATCTTTTAGAAGGAGAATTCTTGTCCTTCTTATGCTTTCTTTCTGTGCTGTGCTACAAAATACCCTGACTTAGGGAAGCCCTCACCTAGAACTCTACTGGCATTTTATCTTGTCTGGTAGCAGACCCAGTATTTGGAATGGGCTTGAGGAAGGCAGAAAAAGAACCTGTGCTACTTGTTTACTGTTTAATGCACAATATTCTATTTTGTTCTTAAACAATGGGAATGGACAACAAAACTAATGGTCTGGTCCTTATATTCTGGCTACTGTGTTCAGGCAGAATGCTCTGGAGGGAAGGCCTGCCATTCCCCAAGCTTATTTTATTATTTTTAAGTGAGATAAAGCACTTAGACTGTTGGGTAAGCAATGCAGGCAGTGAGAAGCACAGCAACCAATGAATACACAGGCAGGAAGAGTTCCAAGGAGACTAAGGGACTTTTTTTTGCAGTGGTACAATTAAACCTCATTAGCAATAGACAGAAGGTAGATTTTCATAGATCCCCAAGAGGACATCAGCAAGGAAGCAAACCAAAGTTGATGGACTACAAAGGAAGATGGGAGAGAGGGATCTATCCAGCAAGACAGTGTGTGTAACTGGAGGGAACAGATTTGTTTTCAGTGGTTTTATTTACTCTGCCTTCCCCCAGCAGGTGTTAAGTTTTGTCTGTCTAAAACTAGTCTAGGTGAGTATTCTGCATTCCAATTAAATTTACCCTTAGGCTTTATCATTTTAATACCTCGCAGTATGGTCCCTTAAGGAGAGAGTTGGTTATTTCTCTCTTAAGCTCTGGCTGACTTCTCACCAGTTTCATAGTTCTGTATATTATGAATGAGGCTTCTGAGTTTTTCACAAATCCTCTTCCAAGCATAAAGAACAGTAATTGATCTGTTATCCAAAAAGGTCAGTGAGGAATAAAGGTGCATTAAAACAAACAACTGATCCAACCAGTTTCCTGTGATACAGATTCAAGTGACTGTGCTTGGGCATTACCAGCACCCCATGAAAGCAGCAGTCACTGAACACCTTTTGGTGTCCCCAAGTGTCAAGAAGTGCTGTGTTCACAGGCACTTTCCATCCTTTTCCAAGTAGAGTGAAGTGCTCTAAGCTGGCTTCCAGCCAACAGTGGAAATGGAAATATAGGAAATGTTGAACAGTGAAGACAGGCCAGGGGTGGGGATGTTGTTCTAAAAAGGAAAGTTCCCAACTCAGTTATGACAAACTAAAACCACCAAATTAAGCTACGAGGTGTTCTTGAGGGACTAGTTTCAAACTGGAAACTAATACTTTGGTATAAAAATCACTTGCACTGAAAAATATTGATTTTTTTATTTATTCTGTGAAATTGCTATTGCTCGAGGCTAGACATAATACTTATTTTTATTACAGTGTCAGCACGGTGTTGTTAGAGGCTTCTCACCTCTGGCCCACAAGGATGTGTGTGTTAGTCCCAAACCAGTGTTGACATTGCTGTGTTGCATTATTGAGTGCCGTTGTTAAGCTGAGATGTCACACAAAGGTCCATCCTGGCTGTCTGGGGAGATACTGAGCAGGCTACTGCACTTAATTTATTGGACAAAAACCTTCAAGGTCTCTAAAGCCAGAATGTCACTGAATACTTTTATCCACTGCTTTTTGTTTCTTTCTTTTCTTCCTTTGCCTTATATTTTTTATATATATTTTATAATATTTTAATTAACCTTCTCAAAGGGCTTTTTGGTTGGCTTGGGTTTTTGGTGTGGAGGGAGGGGGGGGTTATTTTTTTGTTGTTTCTTGTTTTTAGCTTAGAATTGAAAGTTCTGCTGTGGAAAATGTACAAGTAGAAAACCACAGTAAGTGCTTTGATCATATGATTGAAAACATCATTTGCTAATGATGACAGCTTGAAAAATGCCAAACATTAAAACTGGGACATCAGTTGCATAATTAAATTCCACAAACATTCTTCCTCCATCTTTTTCCTATTGGATGGTAGGTTAATTTCATCCTTACATGGTTGAAGAGGAAAACAATTATGTAAAAGTAACATTTTGTGTGTAAGGCCTTGTGTTTTGACAACACTGTCATTGATATTATGAAGCATTTTTCAACTTAGTATATTAAATTTTGAATCCTAACTAATGTTCACAAAATGGTGCTTTGGGCTCTTTGGTCCTGAAACAATGAATCATAAGGGATTAAGCTGACCTGCTAATCTGCACTGTTCATCCTTTTCCAATAGTTCGCACACAGGAGCAAATTAAGTGCCTATTTTTTGTGTCAACCCTGAAGAGTATCTGGTTTTTCAGCCCTTAGTGACTTGTTAACAAACAGGTATCAGGACAGGCTGGTGAAGGCAGGCCGCTGGCCAGTCAGATGTGAAATAGCATCTCTTTACTAACTACAGTATTGATTCCCGCCTACCCTTGCAAACTGTGTAATTTTCTTTTCCCTGCTGCTAAACTCGGTAACAATGTATGAAGAGCTTTAGGGGCCCATCAATGCTCAAAAAGGCTGCTCTTCCCTGGCATTCTATTGATTTTTCTCAAAGGCTTTTAAATTGCTCCTTCATTTTACTCAAATGCTCATTTCATCTCTACTGGATGCCGGCATTTTTTCGTTGTGTTTAAACAATTGCTCCATTCACTGAGTTCCTAAACTGTGACGCCTTCTTATTACTGGGAGATAAACTGTTTAGACGGTTTTCCTTAATCTTGGATTAATCGTTCCTGTATCTGAATTGTGCTGTTCTGTATTCCTTTACCTCAAAAAAAAAAAAAGACACCAAAAGAACCCACCTCTTGAAGTCTTATGATCTATCAAGTATATGTGCTCTATTTTCTCCCTCTGTGCTTCTCCTGCTCAGCTCCTACATAGCTCCATTTTCCTCAGGTTTTTTTTTTCTGTGTTGGATTTTAATCTGTCCTTGCTTTTGCATACCATACTGCTAGGTTAGATCTAACCATTCCTTGGAAAAATGATCTGGGATTCCTAAACACCGTGTTCTTAAGTGTCTCTGACCTTCCTGAAATGTTCTTACTGATATTTGTCATGCTCACTGACCAGCTTGGTGCAGAAGTGAAGTTGTATTGTCATTTAGCACTGCATATTCTCCCGTATCTGAATAGGTGGTAAATAAGAGTACAAGTTCAGCATTACAGCTTTTGCAGGCAGCAAAGTCAGGCTGACATATGTGAACCTCTATGACAAATGACTGGCAATTAGTGCTTATTAAAATGAGGAATTCTGACACTGGTGCTGAATTTGGACAACGTTACTCTCAAAATCATATGCTTAAAACATTTAAAATGTGGTACCAATTTCATAAGTTTGCATAGGTCAATTTTTCCACTTGAAGATATCTGTCCTTTAGCCACTTTTTTTTACTACTTTTAGTTTTCATTCTTCTTGTTCTGATGTGCAAGACACAATACTAATGATGAAAGATGACTGCTTCCTTGAAATTACAGCCTAAATCACTTATGCTTATTCCCATGGTGGCAACTGCGATCAGACTCCACTCGCAGTGGGTGGTTGGATTCTGAAGCATTGAGAATCTGATAAAACCATAAAACAAGTTTGTGAAGAGAGAAATTCGCTTGTGCTATTGTCAAAAGAAAAAAAAAATCTTGATTTAGATAATTACACTGATGAAGTGTGGGATTCTTTGAAAGAATGATCTTTTTCAGATGTAAAATTGGGCTTGTGGCAACAGGGTTATTTTGTCATATTCAAGAATGCTTTTAAAATATCAGATGAAGAAATGTTACAATATCATCACCCCACTCTACTCTAAAATTGACAAATTCCATATTTTTATCTTTAATTTTATTCAGAATTTATTTCTGGCAGTAAGTACCACGGCTACCTTGTTGGCACTTTGCTCGGTTTCTAACTGATGATCTCTGTGTTTCTGTCCTGCATGGATTAGCTTCCTTGAAATTTTGTTACTGTGCTGCTGTGAAAACTTAAGTCTTTATACAGACCAGTTTTGTCTGCAGCAGCTAGTAGATACCAACCCCAGCCTGGCAGGACTTTTTCCATCAAGGTCTATTGTTTTGACAAACTGCCTCATCCTCCCTCCTTTTGTGTATACAGCTTTCAGCACACCGACTCTGCCCTTGTCTAGGCAAGAACTTCTACCTTAGACTGCACATTCTACTTGGGCTTGAAGTTTCAAAGTATGTATTTTTTCTTTTGAACAGAGTGGCGAGATCCAGAATTCATGAGAGAAGTTGAAGCAGCTACAGGAGTAGATCTCGGTTCCTCTAAAAATGAAGGGAAAGGAGGGAAAAAGAAAGGGAAGAGGAAGAAATACCCAAATCTGACAGACCTGAAGCAGCAGGCCAACACTTCTCGTTCACGGCTTGAGAAGAAAGTCTTCAATAAGTAAGATACTTGTGCTTTCAAAAGTCTGTTAAATTGTTTTTCTTTGTTTGATCAATGTTTTCCCTTTCCACATTAACATGCAGTTAGCAAACAGCTTCCTTTGCCAGTGGCAGAGCACAAATGCCTTTCATGTCTCTGGGGGGGAGAGACTAGCAGGTACTGATGACCAAGGTTATTTCTTAGAATTTGATTTGCAATTAATTCAGAAAAAAAAAACAAAACAAAACTTAAACCTGTAATTGCTGTAGTGGCTTCTTTGGCTGATCATTTGAAGCATTCAGAGTGCCACAACTTGTAGCACCAGACACACCCTGTAGTAGTGTAGATGAAATGAGAGTGAAGGTTGTTTTTCTTTTGAAAGCCCAAGATGGGCTGTCCTGAGCAGTACTTTAACAAAAGCATCTGTCAAAACCCCTCAGCATTTTGACATGTAACAGTGCCTTGGCAGTTGCCCTCAAGCCTCTGATGTATGACCAGAGACCTTCCCAAACTTTTTACTGCCACCTGGGTTTCTTTGGTCCTGTGTATTTTTTCCTCACTATTGTGTATGATAAATGCATAGCCAGGTGTGATACACTGCTTTCCTATATACACAGCAATTCCTTTGTATGTTTTACTCAGAGAGACTGCCATTGCATTTTCTCCTCCTTTACTGAGAATGCATCAAATCCATTTGAGAAAAACATTTGGATCCTTGCATTACACTTCTTGTTCACTTAACTATCATCCTTTGTTAATGTCAGGGAGTGGAACCTGCTGCAGGTCTCTTCTCTTTTTAGTGGAAGAGTTTGGAGATGAATATTCCCTGTACCAGAGACATGCAGACATGCTGTTGTTCTCAGGATGCCGCTGTTCCTGTATTTCTCCCTTTCCTCTTAGCACACGTGCAAAGAGTAGCTCCAGGCCTACATTTAACCAGAGAGCAAACTATTTGGGCTGCAAAGCAGCAACACTCAGAAGATTTAAGATCCTAAAATTATCATAACTTCCACATGCTGAAGTCTAAACACAAATGTACCCAAGATCATTTATGCACCCTTATCTTTACTTTTAAAAAATGTTACCAATAGCTACTTATTTGTAAGAAAGCTTGGCTTCTCTGAGGTAACAGGTTAATGAATTGATTATTCAGGTCACTGATTGAACATTCGCACAATTTCACCTCGATATTCACACAACTTTCTAGCTTGAGGTAAACAGTTCTGCAACTCCAGGTGGTTTGTTAGTTAACGTGGTTCTGATGAAGCAAGAATATTACAGACAAGTAAAGTATCACAGGGTTGCTGCTGCAAGCATGGCACCAAAGCAGTTTGCAGTATACCTGCCTCTCTCATAGTAGGCTTGTGAAGGTGGTGTTTAAGTTCCAGAAGTTTTAAAACTTTAAGTTTTAAAATTCCAGAAGTTGTCAGCCAGCTCTCTACCCTAAAATCTACAGTGGTATAAGATGTAAGCCTACATTGCTAAAATGCCTCATGCCACTGCTATTTGGGGACTATTCATTTATGCAGGTAGCTTGAGTAACTGCAGTAAATACAGGCATTGTAGAAACCTGTTCACTTATTTTTGACTCCACAAGTGAAATTACTTTTTCTTCTCCTTTCTGAAACAGAATTTACTTCTAGAAAACATTCTCATGCCATTCCCATGGACACTCACTGGCATTTCAACACTTCAGACAAAGGGAAGTCTGTAACTTATATAAACATATGAGAACTTTAAAGCAAAAAAGCTAGCTCAGATGCAAGTAGGATTTTACAACCCCTCCCTACGCAAAAATGGATTTTAGAACATATGTAGCAATATGTCTACTCTGTTTATGCCATTTCTTATATCTAGCCTTGGTTAGATGTGGCTGCAACATAAGTTTGTCCAAGCATGCTTGGTCTTTATCCAATGGGAAGCAGCTGCAACTATTTAAAGAGGTTCACATGTTAAAAAAAGTAATAGTCAAAGCAAAGTGAGCAGCGGCAAGTTATAAATATTTTTTGATTTGACAAAATCACTAGCAGTTACTCCCTAAATATACTGGATGAGTTGAACAACATCTAAGACAATATTTGTTTAAACTGTTTTCCCTTTTTGTGATGTAGTAGTTACAATAACAAAGCCAAATCCACATCGTCTTTTTTTAAAAAAAGATTTTCTGTGAAATTCTCAAGTTACTAGATATGAGCTAAAGTCAAAAAAAGCATACAATTAGAAGAAGAAATTCAAATCAGGTTTAACAAAATAAATTAAGAAAGTTGGTTTTGGTTTACTATACTCTGTGCTAATGATTTTGAGAGTATATTAGTGCCAGGCATAGGGAATCAAACCTGTCATGTTTTAATAGGTTTCATGCTTTGCAGCACTAAACAAGATGATAACCTCAGCTCCTTATAACAACCCCAAATTACTTGAAATGTATAGGTGATAAACCCAAGCTCTAGTCTGCCAATACGGTTAAGTGAAATTGCACAGAGATCAAAGTGGGATCTCATTTCATTTACAGTATCACACAATCCAGTGGTGCTAATGTAAAACCTACATGACATGAAAGTGTCAAGGCCACTCGGCACTGCTAAAGGCTCACTTTTCTCCTACCAATTAGGCAATATTTGAAGTGCAAAACCATGACCACATTTTCTTTACTCTGGTAACTTTATTGGCAGGATTTTCTTAAAAAAAGCCCACTTCCAAGGTGTTTTTTTTCCAGAACGCTGTCTTTGATTACAGTTGCTGCTGAGAAAGTCTTTAATCCCACCATTTAGAAACATTATTGAGAAGTATCCTCTGTCTTCAGATGTTTCAAAATTGCTTTTAAAGTGAAGCCATTAAAAGGAGCAGTTAGCTATAACAGAAATCAGCTTGCCTTTCAGAGGTAACCATAGAAGCAGAGCTGGAATAGTGTCAGGCCTGATCCTGAAAAAGGCTAGTGCACAATACCTGGTAGATGCCTTTTTCTCATTTTACCAGACACCCTGCAGCATCCCCAGAAGTGGCAGAGAAAGGTAGACAGCGACAATGCAGAGCCTAACAGCACTAGACTTCAAGCCATCCACTTGGTGCAAGAAGACTTGCAGACTGCATTTCTGGTATAGAAATGAATAGAGGCACATCCACGAGTGCCATGTTCTTAAATTGGACACAGTCCCTCAGATCAAGCCCTTAGCTGCTATACTTCCCAGACTGGCAGAATATCCAGGCCTTTACAAAGAAGCATTAGGAAATAACTTCTTCAAAACCAGCAGCAGGGTAATATTTTAAAATACCTGCAACAATCAGCCTCAGATGTTTGAGCTTTCCTGCTAGAAGCTTCAAAAGTAACTGAAAAAAATAGAAGTCTGGAGTCCAGTGAAGAAGATACCTTAGGCATCCTGCACTCATCGCTTTCCATAAACTTTTGTAGGGACAGATACATACAACAGAGCCTTCTCTTGATTGCTGCTGCTGCCTTTCTTCTGCTTTCCTGTACTTTCAAAACTGTGAACTCATTTTTCTGCCTCTCTAACTGAAGGACACCCTTTAGCTATTCTGCAACACTAATTTACTTCTGCATATAGATGTATGCCAGTCTCTGCTGTCTTCCTAAGCTAGCATTGTGATCTTGGATTAAAGAGTTGCTGCTCAGCAATGAGGTATATATGCTGGTGGTATAAGTGAAAGAGATCCTTACTCTGAATATGGCTGATGAAACTGTTCTTTAGGAACCTCTGGAAGGGAAGTTGCTAGATGAGTTATGCTTTAACATCAACCCTTTCTCATATAAAAACATTCTAAATTTTGCAGGTGGTATTTGGTAAGGGTTTCTGAGTGTTAGCTAGGCCCTTTAAAATCCTGTTAGGTGCTTTTAGTCGCTTTGTTCATCACAGAGTGGTTACTTGCTTTTGAAAAAATTAAACTTGTTATGTGTGACTGTTGAATAGCGCTAGGAGGGCGGAATGCACAGCTATTAAACTGGAAGACTTTAATTTGTTTACTCCTGTTAATAAAATCATTGCTGAATTAAACTATTTGTATTGCTGCAGCTAATTTGATTAACGACAAATTTGTTCAGCCTCATCAGTACAGTGTTCAGAAGCCTGATAGCAATTAATCATAGCTCATTTTTCCCCCAACATTCATAAACAGTCTGAGATTGCCTAGAATCAACAGAACTGTTTTTCTTTTTTAATACTTTTTGTTTCTCTTTCAGAGGTGCTGTGAAACGGGTGGTGAAAGCAATGAATCAGATGGACCAAAGGAAGCATGAGAAGTTTGCCAACCAGTTTAACTATGCACTGAATTAAATTGTAATAAAACAAAGGGCAAGAAGATTAACAAGACTGCAACTGCACAAAACCTTTAGCGCAGGCCTTCATCTTTAAACTAATATGGTGCTGTATGTATTTTTACCGGGGTTACTTTAAGTTATTTTCAACTTCAAATATATTTTATAATGAACTTGAATTTTGGCAAAGATATGGTGATATTATCAGTGAATACATTTAACAAGCTGATAATTATTTGAAATGTACACGAAACAGAACTTATTTCATGATTTGTACATACTCTGAATAAAATGATCAGGGTTTTTTTTTGCCTTCTTAAGGGACTCATGTAATTTATACCTTGTTTGTCAGCACATGTTGTAATTTGTCTTGACTTCCATACCTTCAGAAAGATACCTTAGAAACAATATCAACTAGATTTTTTTAAAATCAGAGTTGATAATACATGAAGTACTTGCTCAGCCTACTGTCCTAGAAGGAGCACCACATCAAGCCGATCGCTAGCCCCTGCAGTACCTTTGAAGCCTTCTTGCATACATACAAAAAAAATGGCATTCAGTTGATGTCTTCTGATAAGAAATGGAATCAAGGTTGATTCCTGCAGGTCCAGGAGCTAATTCAAATTCATTAGGTATGGCACCAGCGTAGAAGCTGAAGTTAGTCTTGGTCTGCCTCTTGTCTTCCCAAGATGTTCTCCCTGTATCTTTCAGAACTGAATCTTGAAAGCACATTATGAAAAGTTGTGGAGATATGG
The DNA here is from genome assembly GCF_011077185.1 of Oxyura jamaicensis. NCBI lineage: Eukaryota > Metazoa > Chordata > Aves > Anseriformes > Anatidae > Oxyura > Oxyura jamaicensis. The sequence goes on along the minus strand of NC_048896.1, from coordinate 89,196,545 downwards.
GGAATATGCTGGGACTTAAGTGATACCAAAAATAACAAAGCTGCAGTACAAAGTGAAAATAGAAAGTTTTAAAAAAATATTTGAGTGGCTTACTGCACAAGTGATCTGCTTGCATATTATCAGCACTCAATCCCAACAATATGTCTAAGGACACAAAACAACCATCTAGACTCAGCTGACTCCAGAGGTTTAACACACACATTGAAATCAAGCAGCTGCATCCAATGTGGCTTGTTACTGGCTGAGATCTCTCACACCTGCTTTACTGGCTCTAGTCATGTCTAGAGTGAAACAAACACTGACCAGTTGTACTCTTGGTGGGTTTCATACAGCTTTATGGGTGAAGGAAATCAAGAATATCAAGGAGGGTAGTGTGTGTGAGAAATTCAATTTTAAAGTTAACTTTCAGTAAAACACAAAATACAAGTTAGAATGGATTCTCTACAGCATCGGATTAGTCATTCACCTATTTGAGGTATTTCCTCCTGCGTCAAGAGTCTGTAAGAATTAAAATGCTCTGTGTAGCTTCTGACCACCTCAGACAAAACATAATTTACAGCTCTGCCAAATACCTCTTGATGTGAGCAAGTACTGCTGCAAAAACAATGAACATTTACTCTTGATAATTTATCTTGCAGATCTTCAGTTTGGAAGATATTTTCCTCTCCAATACATATTTAGAAATACTTCTAAGCTACAACAAATAATAAATAGCAGCTGTTTAAGCAGGAATTTCAAAGTTATTTACTGCACTGGAAATCAGAGCCACATCTGCTAGCTGTCTAGCTAACTGGGCAATGAAGGCTGCAGGTGAGAGCATAAACAACAAACCATGTTCATCACCAGGTCAGTTGAATCAACTGCTAAATTGATTTTATTTGTTAGCAAAGATCAACAAACAAGAAAGCAACAACACCAAAAAGAGGCAAACCTGACACACTTGAGTGCAATATAGACCATTGGATGCTGATATTCAGAACAGTCCAAATGAAACTGGAAATTAATATTCATGAGAGCCACAACAATGATTATCCACTGTTCTAGATATTTTTGAGCCTGCACAGACTGAAGGCATTAATTTGTAAGATATGTTTTAGCTCTTCCCTGTAAAGAGGAATTTTTACAGTGCAGTGACACTTATGCTTGCTGTGGGCATGAGGTGTCAGCACTATAAAACTTTAAGCATACAGGTGTACTTCACTGCACCTCAGATTTTCCCATTTGGGGTTTTTAGTTTAAAAAATAACACAAGATTGGAAAAGGAAATCTGTAGAAATCTGAGAGAAAATAGTATGCTTAAGTAAGTACAATGCTACTCAGAGTCACATCAGTTCTAGAATTATCAGCTGAAGCTTCTTATCTGGACCCAAGTGTCAAAGGCAGCAGTTAAACCTGATCCTTTAGGGTCAGCTGCATGTTTCCTCACCTCCCACCTTCCTTAATTAAGGAACACACATACATTTTTTTAGATTGCCTCTCATGCAAACAGGAATTTGCAGAATTAAGGTTTCCCAGCAGCAAACTTGAACTAGATAACTAGCTCTGCTGGAGAAAAGTTCTTAGAATTTTTAGCATCTATCACCAATTGTCCACTACACCTTCATTAAGCAGAAATCCTTTCAACTTTAAAAGGAACAAATCCTCCTTTTAGAGGTATCAGACCTCTTTGCACATCACAGCAACTTAGAAATTTCAGGTTTCATGCTTCTGAGCTCAACACCTTTTCAAACATCTTAGTTAACTGCCTGTAACTGGAAACCTCCCTATTCCTGTCTTATAAGCAGCAGGGAGAAAAAAAAAAAAAAAAGCAGTGTCATTCACATAATCTCTGGTGTTTATTTCTGTTGTCATAACTCAAAGACCTTTGCAACATATCATAACACACTCCTACTTACTGGGGATACTTCATATGATTTTCAGATACCTGAACACCTTGGTTGATTTGACCCTCAGTTTGTGTTATCTGGGTGTTATTAAGCTGTAGTACAGCTTGAATTCTCTATATTTCTAAAAGGACACAGTAGCTCTGAGCTAGAGTGAGCTATGCTGATATATCCAAGGCATCCTTTTATAAGAGTGGTGTTCCAGTGGTAAAAGCAAGATTAGAAAGCAAAGGCTTCCCCATACTTTTTCTTACTACAGCATGATTGCATCTGGGAAGTAAGAACTTGGGGGGAAGAAACTGTAGCATGTATGAATTGAGCTCTGTTTAAGGTTGGAATGAAGCGTTTCTAATACAAAGCACATAGTGACACGTATAAACCTGGTATGAGGTCTGTGAGCAGAGCAAGTGCTCACACGGAGCTTCTGAGTTAGAGGGCACGTGCTAAAAGATTGCTCTTAAGGTACTGATAGAAAATAATTGTTCCATGTTCATCTCTTATGTGATTCCTTGCAATTTTATTATCTCTAGACATACTTCAGGCAGGGCTTTAGCAATCCAGGCCTGGCTGAAAACTTCTATTAGGAAATTACAAGCCTTAAAAGCTCTTAGAAGTGTTCTTTAAAAGACTTATTTATGAAAGGAAGACTTTCCCACTTAAGTCTAATAAGACTCAGGAGAGAAGGGAAAAAACTATGAGCACTTCAGGAGGTTTGATCTGACTTGTATTTTTACAGCACAACTAACACTAACCAAATGCGTGGCCTTTGTTTAAAGATCCCTGTTTTTAAAGAGGCAGTGGAAATCATAGTCCCCTTAATGGCCACAGTGCTGGAGCACACAAACAAGGAAGGTGAATTTCCAGGTCCCTTCTCAGCCCAGAAGGTGTAACAGTCACATATCCTATCACAGGAGACAACCCAAGCCACAGGCAACTAAGTGTAAAGGAACTAGAAGGAAACAAGTCTCATCACTTGTTTTTCTGGGTGGAGGCTGAAGCTCAACCATGGTGGACCTAAAAATATTTTGTGGAGGAGACTAGACAAGGCAAAAAGAGCCTTCTAGATTACAGTCCCCAGGCTAGGGCAAGGGATGGCTAGAGCCTCATTCTCATTCCCTGAGCATCTACCATGAAAAACCTTGCTGAGTTCCACAGATTGAGGCAAGAGGTTGGAGTTTGTTCATAACAATTGTTGTTACCAGCTAGAAGATCAGCCCTGAGAACCTGCTGGACACCAGCCCTTGAGGGAAGGGCATTACTCTGGCAACTACTGGAAAATAATTTCTCTGTCTTAGCATACACTGGGATGGCTATGTTTAAATAAGACAAAACAATATCCTGCTCCTGGGAGAAAGTAACATTTGAACGTGTGTCTGAAAACATTAAGGAGAGTTCTGCATCAAGTGCCAGCCAGGAAAAACTCTACAGCACAAAGAGCACACAATGACATCCAGTCCATAGCACACTGAGGAAGAAAAGACAGAACAGAAGCTCTGGGCATCAGGGAGAGGTGAGCCAGGAGCAGAAGGTGACAACAAAGCAGGAAGGGGCAGCGGCCATCCTGACAAAAGGCACAATCCTACAGCACCCAGACAAGACACACAAATTTGGTGATAGCAACCAGAGACAGCCAACAGCTAGCACTTACCTGAACGTCCACATCCACCGAGATAAAAGGCAGGTCTGAAGTCAAGTCAGCAAGCACAGGCAAGGTACGAAACTAAGCACACCTCCACCAGAGCTCCAGCAAGGGACTTCACCTAAACACAGCTCCCCCACAAACAACTGAAGGATGAAGACTTCAATCTAGGGCTCTCCCAGTTAAGTAGGTTTCATGGCGATCTGAGCCCAGGTCATGCAGCTGTGCCGTATCAGTGCTGACCTCAAACACCTGGCAGGGGCTGTGATGAGGATAACAAGGAGGATTACAGAGAAAGGTGGCAAAAGAGAGAAATTGGAGCCTGTTGGTACATTCAGAGCCCTGAGAGCACCTCTCAAAAAGGTGCCAGTCCTTTCTGTTACAAAATCCTCTGCAGATGCTCAAGAACTTAAGAAAAAGGGTGGGAAGCACCCTAAGCTAAGAGCTCCAAGACTTCAGATCAAGACCAGCGTGGACCTTCCCTATCCAGCAGCACTGGTGACCCCTTCAGCTGGCACTTAGGCTAGAGACCCCAAAACTTAGCACATCCCCTAGAAAATGCACACAGGTGAGAGCTAGGTCTGCCTAACAAATGGACAAATTGTGCCCTGTGGGACAATGTTATCAGGCAATTATTGCCCTTCAAGCTGCCAGAGACAGATGCTGCTTCTAAAGAAAAAGAAGGAGAGAAAGCTAATAATTGCTCAGGTTTTTGGTTGATGCTTTCCCTCCTCTTCCTCTCCTTCAAAACTGATCAAGCAGAGAGAGAAATGAAATCATGCCCTTGTTGAGCTTTTCCTAGCAGCTCAGCGGTTGCTGATCATAGTACTTCAATGCCTGGCCCTACGCAAGCTGGTGCTGCACACAGCTGCTGCAGCGTGGATTCCTCCCCAGGCTGGTGGACCTAAAACGCCAGAACTGATAGGCAAAAGCCACTTTTTGTATCTCATCCTTGCAGCTTTCCAAGAGCAGTGTCTGAAATGCAGGAGGTTTTGAATCCATTGCCTTTAGTACTTGCTAGTACAGGGCCTAAATGTAGAACCAGTTCAGGAGAGGTTGCTGGGGCAGGTCTCTGGTGTGCTGGACGAAGACCTAGGGATAGGTTCCACCAGAGCCTTGGCAGACTGAGCTAGACTTTACTCCGGTGCAATCTGCCTCTCCATCCATACATGTCTGTAATATAAATATTGTCATCTGGCTTTCCCTTGCTTTTCTGCCTGTCAGTGCTCCGAGCAAAACCCCAGCCCTCCTGCGTGGAGTGCTTATATGTTTCTGCGTTAGCTTCAGGAGTTGTCTCTGTCAAGGGGTTAAGGAAAAAGCTTTTTAAAATTGTTTAAATGTGGTGCTAATTAGTTTAGCTGCAATGGACAGCACTAGGGGTCTGGTTACTTTGCAAGAGATTGTTGGATAGCCATTTTCTGCCAGCAGCCCAATTTGCATAACGACGAGGTGTTGGCATTGCATCCACCATTAATTTGCTATATTTATAATGTCATTATGGGACCACTCCTGTCCTCCAGTCTGTAGAAGGTATATGAAAGGAAGAAGAAATGTAATATATGATTCTGCTTGTTTGGAAGTAGCTTTTGGATATCTTTGATTATTTGCAATCGAATTTTTATTTAAGTCCCAAGGACTTTTCTTAATTGCAAATCTCAAAATGTTTAGCAGTTCATAAAGCAGCTTGCTACTACCGTCTGTCAACACAACCAGCTGAAATACCCCTACGAGCAGCCCGCCAAAATGCTCTGTTCCTGTGCTTCTCTTCCCCTCGTGCAGTCTCTGGGGTCCAAAGCAGAAGAAATAAAGCTACGGTATGGGTGGAAGGATGGGAAAGTGTCCCTTTATGCTCAGCTGTGTAGGACAGGTTCTTCCAGAGTGTGTGGTTGTAAAACAAAACAAACAAAAAAGCAAAGACAACCAACCAACCACCAACAACAACAAAACGAGAACTAAAAGCAAGCAAGCAAACAAACAAAAAGACCAGAAAATGGGCAATAGTTGAAACACATGTACTACGATTAGAAGATTTATATTTTCTATGAAAAAGCAGCAGTTTACAAAAAGGAGTGAATCTTTAGTGTGTCAATAATCTCACAAATATTCCTGTGACTTGCAGTTCTTTGCCGTAGATTGCCCTTCTTGTCTGTGACTTTAATGTTACTGGTATGTGACAGAGCAGAGACAAAAATGTAAACTTTATTTAAAATATATATTTAAATATATAGCACTTTGGCTGGAGTGATGGTTTTAACTAGCTAAGGACCTGTCCTATGCTGAGATTGAATTGATAAATCATCTATTGGACTTGGCAGTTATTTGTTGCGTTGCCTCAGCCCGCACGCACAGACTTTTGTGTCCTGGTCATGAGCGGACCTCTGTGTCCCTGGTGTTTCTCTGTTGGAACAGGGCACATCCATAGGATTTCCAGCACCTGTAGGTTTTCTCCTGAATGGGCACTGCAGACTTAGCAGCTCTAGATTTCTGATGCTCTGATATCCTGTTGCATTGCTCTGAAGCTTATTCTGTATGATGAATCCACATCTCTGCCAGACGGTGTTGGACAAGGAGAAAGAGCTCTTCCCCTCAGGGTTTATTTGCACTGTGACAGCTGTCATTCTGTCCCCCTGAGATGTCTATGTAGTGTGGCCATGTGATGCAGAACAGGAGGGTCAGAAACAAACAAACAAACAAACAAACAACTTACAGAAGTGCACCAGATAGAGAAGAATGGAGTTTGTGTAGACCCACTTTGTGAAACAAACTGATTACGATCCCATTTGTTTACTTACCTGTCCCCTTCATCTTCAGTGTCCGCTCTGATCTGTGCCTTGGTTTAAATCCCAAAGTGTGTCACATTTTTTTTTTTTTTTTATCACAATATGATAAAAATCTTCTTTTACTTGTTCTTATGTGAGTCTCTATGACAGCCACACTTTCTTGCTTACTCTTTGAAGCAGAACCTCAAGACGAGAACTGTCCAGACATGGCAAAATGACATTCCTATGAGTATTTAAATTAAACATCTGTTTGAGCAGAATTATTTTATACCTGTAACACGTGTTAATAGGTAAGTATATTTGCCAACAGGGCAGACACTGTGTGTTATAGGGAAATGATTTAGGTTCTTAAAGACAAAACTTTATTTTTAGCATTTTGCTTAGGTAGTATAAGAATAGAAATGTGAAGTATGACTGTGAATTCAGCCCAAAACAGAAAGCCTACAATATGTGTGAAAACAAAAACAAATAAACAAAAAACACACCAAGAATTCACCTAAAACCATAACTACAACCACCTGAAGGTCCTGCCCAACCTACAATAACACCAAGAATTTTTTGGGGGGATGGAATTACAGAGAACTGGTTTCTAATGATGTTGTATAATTTTATTGATTGTGCTGTGTAAGCAATGAGACAAAATGTTTCAAATTATTTTCTAATATCTCCCAAACATTTGGAACATATCTGCCTGCATTTATGTGATTTTTCTGTTCCTTTATTGGTAAGAAGTTTTACTCCATTTATTCAGTAAGCATAAACTACTGAAATTTGTTGTTCAGTGTAAGTTAAAATATTCAGAACAAAGTAAAATGGACACATTTTCCTTCTTTTTCTATCCAATTCTATCATAAACACAGTGAACAATGGTAAGATTCAATTAGTGTCAGAATCATTTCTCACTATACGGTCTTGAACCCTTGGATTTAACATTGACTTTGTGGGAATTAGTTCAAAAACGTACTGATGATCCCAAATCTTCTTTGGCAGATGCCAAAGACTTCAGTTGGAAATACTGAATCAGACTCTGAATGTGTTACCTGGCATATCTGAGGAGAGAGTTTGTCCTCTGGCAAATGCTTTGTCAAATGCCCTGTGAATCCTCTAAGTTCTATGAATGAATAATAAAGTCATTAAAAAGAATAACTCACAGAACAAACCAGAGCAACCACCTCCTGCTTGTGCCATGGAGAAATAATCATCTTGCTTTCAGTCAGCAGATTGTACTCATGCTGTACCAGGGTCTCTATTGCTCACTGAAACCAAGCTGAGTCTCTGTAAAAACTTCTGCGCAGGGTAAGGCACAAACCATGGCATGCCGAGCAAAAGGTGCCTCACTGTATAGGAATCTGCTTTTGAGCTTTGCTAGGGGTTAGCGTGTTTTGGGGCCTTTTATGAATACTTAGTAGGATCCCTGTGGTGTGATAACCTCGTATTGCTGCATCAAGCCCACAGCTTGTTCCATTTTCTTAGAGAGCCAGAGGCAGGGACATAGGGTGGTGGAGTTAGGACATTCAGACAGGTGGGAGCATCTAGCTTTATTGCACCGGTTGCTACACATTCAGAGCAGGGATGTTTCTGAACAACAGCCCAGTGCTGATACCATCAGGCATCTCACTGACAAACATACAGCCTGGTTAGAGGGCAGTGGTCCAGGGAGCACTGTCTGAGAGCTCGCTCTTTGGTGCTGCTCATACTCACACTAAATGCCCTCTGCATGCGGACAACATCCTGTGACTTGAGACCAAGCCCACGATGTGTTCGGCGCTGCTGCACAGTCTGAGTGGTGGGGAAGGCGTGCTGCAGCCGAGGCTCTGCAGTTCTCCTGTTGACTTCTGCAAGCAGAGGATCAGCTGGATGAGACATTCAAGCAAGAGTTATCAATAACTTCCTAAACCACGCTGAGAAAGATATTTGTGAGTTTGTTTTCAGCACTGCTGTAAAATATGAGAAGCCTTGTTAAATCGAGTTTAATGACTGAGAATCTCAGGCTGCCTTCTTCATCCAACAGCTGTGAGCTGTAACGCTCACACGAACAGGTTTCACTGGCAGGACACTAAATGACTTGAGCAGGAAAATCATCTGCTGAAATCTCTGAGCATCTCCCTGTTGGAGCTGGAATGTTTTCTGCTGGGAGTTTGCTGTGTGTAGACAGGCTTTGATACGAAGCTGGGTCATGCCCCGTGTGAACTAAGAGCAGAAATGCTCATAGTCTTTGCTCAAACCTGGGCAGCAACAGGGTAGTTTTACAGCACAGAAGAGCCTCCTAAGCATCCGTTTCCTTGTTCATCTGGTTTTCCCTACAGGTAAAAGCCACGGAGAGCTGTGCTCCAAGCAGCACTCGTAGCGTTCCACCTAAAAATTCACTTCAGATCTGTTAAAGCAAAGGCAAACGAGTCTGCTGGGGGCCATCTGGCATTTGCACGGCCCTAAAGGAGGGGAGGTGGAAGGGAGCGGGATGCCCACAGCCTGCCGGGGCCTCCGGGCAGGGAGGCGTTCAGCTGCTCCGTCCCTGTGCCTGCTAAAAAGACGCGAGAAAACGCTAGTTTCGTAAAATCACCCCGGCAAAGCGGCCGTCACGTTTCTGGGCTGAAAAACAAAAGAAACGGGCAAGCAACAAAGCAGAGATGGAAACAAGGAGCTTCTCCTCGGCGGGAGCTGGGGGGTCAACCGGGCTGGGGGCTGCTGGTGGGCAAAGCGGTAAGCCTTTTGTTTGCCTTGCAATTAAGAACAAAATAAAATAAGGATTGTGGAAGACTTTGAAAGCAGTTTCCAAATAATCGGCGGAAGTGCTGTGGAAAGATTGCTTTATTTTTAAAGCGCTGGGAACTGCAGGGAAGAACCGGTTTGTTAAACGTGCATAAATCCAAAATATCAGACGCGCCGTCTGCGGAAACAAAGGAGTTTATCTACAAGGAAAAAAAAATGGAAAAAAAAATCTTAATATTGCGTTAAGATCGGCAAAAGCAGTTGAGAAAATGCAGTCACGGGAACTAAGCAGGGACATGCCCTCTCCCGCAGAAGAATAAAGTTTGTGTGTCAGAAACACCCGGCGTGTTTCCAGAGTAAACGAAACGAAAAACAACCCCCTTACGCCATACCTCCCTACAGATGCCCCCGTGCCAGGCGTTTTCCAGAGGGAACTTTTCCTACAAATTCCCGAAAATCAGCGAGACAGCACCACGGAGAGTCGCGGTTTCCTTAAAGTTTATTGATTGCGTTAAAGTGGTTTTCTTTTTAGCAAACAAAGTGCTTTCTGTATCATCTTTCGACCGTTACTCCCGTACCTTATACATTAATTATAAAGTTAAAACTTTTGTAACAACCAGAAATTTACAGAAATGCGGGAAAAAAAAAAAAAAAAAAAAAAAAAAGCCCACCCCGAGGGGGCCGAGGGGGCCGGCGGCCGCCCCCTCTCCCCCTCCCTGGGGGCGGCTGCGCTTGAGGGCAAAAAAAAATTAATATTTTTTTTAAAAAAATCGTGAAATCAGGCAAGGAAACGGCGCATTGTTGTCTCAACAATGTCGAGGGACAAGACTATAGTTCTCTGTTTTACCCTGAGAGTCAAATGGGTACGTAAGCTTTTTAAAGTATTTTTTTTTAAGAGCGGCCAGACCGGGGGAAAATAAAAATAATTAAAAAAAAATAAAAGACAAAAACACACAGCAACGGTGGACATCGTGGGTGGGGGAAATATATATATATATACAGGTAACGATGATTTACATCTACCGCTATGTACAGGGGGGAGGGAGGCTTTCTCCCTCCCCTCAGAAGCCCAGAATACACGTCGCGTATAAAAACGGGTCGTAGAAACGTTTGTGGGCAACGAAGCCGCCGGGAGGGGCCGGGGGCTCGTTGTTTGGTGGCCGTTGGCGACCGTTGTTGACCGTTGGTGGCCGCTGGCGATCGTTGACCGTTGGTCGTCCCCTCACGGTCGCTCCGTCCCCTCACGGCGGCCCCGTCACCTCATGGCGGCCCCGTTCCCTCACAGCCGGTCCCCTCACGGCGGCTCCGTCCCTTCTCCCCTTCTGTCCCATCCTCGGAGCTTCCCCCTCACACCCACACAACCCCCCCCGGACCCACCCGGCCGCCTGAGCGGGGTGTCTGGGGGGACGGCGGCGGGCTTATAGATGCGGGGTGTAGAAAGCCGGGGCGCCGTAAGTCTGCGAGCCCAGCACGAAGGGCGAGAGGACGGCGGGGCTGGGCAGGAAGGGCAGCTGGGCGGCGCACACCAGCCCCCCGGCGGGGTGCCCCGCGTAGCTGCCGGGCCCGTGCATGGAGAGCGGGTTGCCCATGGGCGGCGAGTGGCTGAGGGGGCTGAGGCCGCCCCCCAGCCCGCCGCCCCCCGCCCCGCCGCCCGCCCCGCCGCCGCCGGTGGGCGCGCTGGTGTCGGCGCCGGGGTTCTGCTTCTTCCACTTGGTGCGGCGGTTCTGGAACCAGATCTTCACCTGCGTCTCGGTGAGGCTGAGGGACAGCGCCAGGTTGAGGCGCTCGCACACCGACAGGTACCGCGTGGACTTGAACTTGTTCTCCAGCGCCACCAGCTGCTCGTAGGTGAAAGCTGTCCGAGCCCGCCGGGGCTTCCCCGACTTGGAGTCCGAGCCCGTGCGCTTCCTCTTGGGCTTGGCCTGCTGGCTCTGCTGCCCCCCGCCGGGCGCTGCCGGGGGGGGCTGCTGGGGCTGAGGAGGGGGCTGCGGGGTGGGCTCGGCGTGGTGGTGGTGGTGGTGGTGGTGGCCCGGGTCGGGCTCGCCGGGAGCCGCCGAGCCGCTGCCGCCTGTGGTGGTGGTGGTGGTGCTGCTGGTGGTGGTGGTGCTGCTCTCCTCGCCGCACAGCTCCTCGTCGTCCTGCAGCTCACTGTCGGGGCTGCGGCTCGGCCGGCTGCTGCTGCTGCAGTCCAGGTCGCACTCCTCGGCCTTGTAGAGCTCGCCGTCCTCCTCTGCAAACAAGGGACGAGGCAGTTAGGTCTCGGCAGCCCCCAGCCCAGCCCTACACCCTGTTTTTTAGGGCAAGGGGTGAGTCGGGAAATGCCCGGCTCCCCCTGGGCACCTCACCCTACATCGAGGTAAAGGGACAAGGCTCGGAGCTCCGTCAGCTCTAGAGCTGGCCCCAAAAGGTGGCCTCACAAAGCACACGCACCCCATCCGACCTCCCCCTGCAGAAAGAACCCGGGGGAGACAACACACGACCTGCCCGGAGCTCCCCGGTCCCGGCCGGTTTGGCAGCGGGCCCCGGAGGTGGCACGTCGCTTTTTTAACGCTTTTAGTAACAAAAATATCCGCCTCGACGGTTCGCTGCTGGGTTTTTGGCTCTGGCGCTTTTAACCCTTTCTCCTCCTGGCTTGACCTCTCCCGACTTCGCGAGGTGGAAGTGTGAAAGTGGAGTAAATGCTCGTATTGATTAGCGGAGCAGATGCAAACTTAATTAAACTCATTTCGCGCGATGTAGAAACTAGTTAACGGGCATTTAATTTATTTGGGTTTATAGGACGCTCCAATTAACGGGTCTCCATCGGAGAACAACGTAAATTATCCGATATTTAAGCCTGTTGGACTTTCTCCTGACGGTTCTGTCGTGTTGAAGCCGCCAAGAACCCAGCGTCGGCGCGAAAAGCGGCTCCCCTGGACCTCGGACCTCAGGGGGGAGCCGGCAGGCAAATAAATGCTCTCCTCATCCTGCCCCCGAAGTGCCGGCCGGGGTCCAAGGCACCTCGGGCAGAGGACCATAACCTCGGCCCTTTTGGTCCGGCTGGCTCAGGCACTCGCCAACTTCCCTCCGCTCGCACCCGCAGCTCTGGGAGCTCCCTAAGCTCCTTTTGGTTACCGAGGTAGGCGCAGAGCAAGCGACCCGCTCGTCTCTCGCCCTCACCCCGTGTGCGCTTCTGTTAGTTTTAATTCCCCCAAAACTCCCCAAACCACTGCAGCACAAACTTGGTCCGCATCTTAACGCCGGGCACCCTATAGCTAAGATTAGGGGTGTTTTAAAAGAGTATGTTTTCTTGAAGGAGCTGGTTTTGCCTAACAGCAGATACGGCTCGCTCACTAGGAAGAAAAAGGGGCAGAGAAGTTGATTATAATCCCCTTCACCCCAAAATATCCCTTAATGACGCCGGTTTATCCAATCCTTTCCAGCTTGCTGTTCAAACCGGCAAACAAAACCTGCACATCCACCGCCGCACGGAGCCGGGAATGGGATCGGGTTTTCCCCAGTCCGACACACCGCGTTAAGACGAGTATCCCCCAACCTGTAGCACTTGGTATAAATCGTCGTGCACAATTTTTTTGCAGCAACAATACATAAAAAGTGCATGTAGACGACTCTGCGGGACCCGGGATGAGCGCAGCGCCAGCGCCGTAGCGAACAGGGAATGTGCGGGTGATGTTAAAACAGTTTAATTTTTGGATTTCATTTTTTTTCCAATAAACTGTAGGAAATCCCAGCAGTGGCTTAATTTAAGAGCTTACTAAAATTTTATTGAAACAGAAAAATGCAGCGCAAATTTGCTGATGGCGATTGACGCTGAAGGTGCGATTTTGTACACGGAAGATGTTAAATGCTAATTAAATACGGAGTTTTAACTTATTGTTATCACTTAGTTTTACGAGCGACCTGTGACAATCTCTGATTTCGCTCTCCTTTTGCCTGAAAGCCTTCCCATTTCGGGGTGTTGGCACTTTGCCGGCCGGAGCTGAGTGTTTTCGGAACACTTCTAAATTAAAGCACCGATTGAACTAGCGTTAATTACGATGGGGGCATTAAGTTTCGTGATTTTCGGGCAGTCCCAGATCTCTGCCGCTTTACATGAAATTAAATGTCAGGACTGACGGGCCGAAGCGTGCGAAGCGCCTGGGAAAGTTGTCAGTGCGCGGAGCGCTGCTTGCTGATGACTCCAAATATATTTGGGTGTAGAGAAGCGATAGAGTTGCATTTCTCTCCTTGTCTGGAGATAAAAGTGCAAGATTAGCGATAGGCTGACCTCGTCAGTCTTTCTGATCGCACAGATCTATTTAGTATGACAGAAGCCGGATGGGTTTAGACGAATAATTACCCCAGGTAGAGACCACTTTTAAAAATCTCTCTTGAATTCTATTAACGCTCCGCTCCCGCTTTTGCTTTAGAAATTAAAGCTTCTAAATTTCACGAGGCTCGGGCTGGAGGAGATTTCAGCCCTTTTTTCCCTGCTTAATTTTAATTGAAAGAGTCACACTGTGGCGGGATCGGAGAGCGCGGAGTCCTCCCTCTCCCGCCCCAGAGGCAGAGAAATTATTTTCCCTCTTTCGAGAAGTTTATCCTCTGCCTCTCGACGGCCCCTTCTCCTTCCGAGGGCACGGAGCAGCCCCAGATATTTCTCTGAGGGCTGGCTTTTCCCGGGAGGGCTCCGCTGTCCCCAGAGTCGCGATGTTTAGAGGTGAGAAAGTTGGGATATTTTGGACCCAAGAAAGAAAAAAGCAATCTCGAGCTTGGGTCGAATGCAATTCCCGATCAATAGCGAGCCCTAATAAGTGTAATAGGTTTTAATCGAGTAATTATCCGAATTTTGACCCTATAATTTAGATGTTAGGGAAGAGTTTGCAAGGTGCTTGAAAGAGATATGCACAATTCGATAATAGGATATCGATCCAGGCAGTCCTACATGCCACTCTGGGGCGATTTCCCCCATTATCCAGCCTCTTTACGCTGCTAAGCACATTTTACCTTAAATGTAATCGAAGGAATTTAATTGTTTTTCCAGAGATAACCAGCATTTTGTCACAATTAGTCTGATTTGTCCTAAAAAAGCCAAGGGGAGAGAGAAAATTGAATCTGTCGCCCAGAGCAACGCGCGGAGGGGGGGGTGGGAGGGAAGGAGGAAGGGGAGAGCGGCTTTGAAGGCTGTGAAGAACATATAGAAAAGTCATAAATGTCTCGGGAGGGGTTCAGGGGGCCTCTGGGAGCAGGGTGCAGGAGAGTTTGGGACCACAAGAGTGGGATGCGGTCCCTTGTCCCATCCCCGGGCCCTGGCCCGGTTCCCCCGGGGCCGGTCCGGCTGCTCCCACGGCCCCACTGTCTCCCCCCGCGAGCTCCCCAGGGGCTGCTACGGGGGAAAAGGGGTCCCTAAAAGCATGCCAGCCCCTTCCCCAGGCTGTCCCCATCCCGAAGGGCTCGGGGTCCCCCCCAGCTACTTACTGATGAGCTCCGCAGACTTCTTGCACACGTCGAAATCTTCGGCGAGAGCTTTTTGCTCGGCCAGCTCCGTCCCTGAGTCCTCGAGCTTATCCTCCGCCCCCAGCGGGAACTGGGCTCCCCCTGATTTGTACAAGCCCCCGCACTGCCTCCTCTTGCTGTTGAATTTGTTAGGGTCCAGGATGTCGAGCACGGAGAAAGAGGTGGTTCTGTGCACGGCGGGCAGGGCGCCCGCTGCCCCCTCTTGTCCGGGGGTGTTGCTCTGCCCGTCCCCTTGCCTGTCCCTATTTCCAGGGCAGGAGTAGAGGGGCAGCTCGCCGCCGGCCGAGAGCCGCTGCTCCCCGTGGCTCTCCATGCCTTCCCCGGGCAAGCCGCAGGGCTCCCCGCCGATGCCAAGCGAGCCTGCGGGGGCTGTCACCGCCGCAGCTGCCGCTGCCGGGATGGAGATGTCACCCACCTTGTCTCTGCTCACATTCATTACTCTTTGCAGAGCCCCTCTCGGTTGCAACTTCTCTCCCCCCCCCCCCC